>NW_009232546.1:0-2989 GCF_000690835.1 Fulmarus glacialis
GCGGCTCGGGGACCCGGTGGAGAGCGCAGGCTGCGGGACGGCTGTCTTGTTTGCTCGCCCATTATCGAGGCTGCTGGCAGTAGGTTTATTATGTGTGTGTTTGGGTTTTGAATCAATATTTATTTACAGGACTCAGGTATTAGTCACTCATGTCTTAGAAAGCTCATTAGTGGTGACTTGTTTCCATGACAACAAGACCCCTCTGAGTCTTCGGGGTTATCTATTTGCCCGATTTCTTTTATCTTTTCTTTTAATGAAGCGTATTCAGTACGAGTATCGTGTTTTGTCACCGAGGAGAAAAACAAGCAACTAAAACCTGCGTGATCCTGTGGCCCCTATGCAGCGTTCCTCTAACGCTCAGTTATTTCCCCAGCCTTAATTAATGATGTATGGATGGGACTAACCAAGTGTGTGAGTTACACAAGATTTCTTAGGACTTGTTTTACTGCCTTATCTCCTTTAGCTGTAAAGCTCAGATAATTGAGGTTCGACTTGTCGCTTGTTCAAAGCACTCCTTAGAAGTGTTAGTACTGAAAAGTGTGATGCTTGTTATCTTTTTGTTTGTGTATCATTTAGTAGCACAGAACTCTCTGAGAGCCATTGTATTGCAGTCTCTGTAGTTTTATTGCTACAGCAGAGCTGGGAATCAGGAGTGACTTATTGTGTAACTTTGTCACCTTCTTGTGGTGTGACCTTGACAGGTCTCTTAACTTCTTTATATCCCACCGCGTCTCAACGAAAGGAAATGTTGGCCGCTTGTACCTGTGAAGTGCTCTGAGCTAATCAAGCAAAACACTTCTTCTCTAAGATGGAGTACTGTTATAACTGAATATATTGTTTTCTGTTATGAGGAGTAAACATATCTTATACATCCCTTTTCCCTAATGATATAGGTGAAAATCACCCTCTTTAACTTCAGTCTTCATTTAACATAGCACAGTCGTGTTAGCGCCTCAAATGACGTGAACTGTTATCCAGCTGAAATCTGTGATTCTAATCCCATTTATGCCAACTACCAGTCACTGCTTTCCTGGGTTAACTTCATCAGAGTCAGGTAAAAAGGAGAGTCTTTAGCAGTCTTAAATTTGTAGGAATATCTACTATAACAAAGCCTATACATCCGGCAAGAAGATAGAATAGTAAAGAAAGAAAAGACTGTAAAATTGAATGACAGTCGTGATCCTTTGCCTTAGCATCGCAACCTAAGAGGGACTTAAATGCTTTTTTTTGAGAGAGACAGCGTGCACTTTTAACATAACTGTATGTCAAATTAAACATCTGAAACTGTTCTACCAATTTTCATCATTTTCCAAAAAACATTTCAATATGTAGTGTTCTGTTGAGAAGCATTGGGAGTGCGTAAGAAATGTTTTAGAATAAACAGTTCTAAACCAAAATACTGCCTGAGAGATGTTTAGTTGTGACCATTTTAGATGACAGGAGTAGTAAGTTATAATAGTAGAGGAACTTCAGTAAGAAGCGTATATTTTTCTTCTTTCTTGAAATGCTTCTTTTAAGGGCATAAACTATATCTATTATAAAATAAGTATCTGAAACATACTGTGAGGAAGAGTCTGTCCCCAGCTCAGCTCAGTTCAGCAAAGTGCTAAAACATATGCCTCATTCCAAATGCATTAGTGTTCTCTAATATCGGTAGGCAAGTCGCGCTTCAAGCTTTTACTTACGTATTCCAAAGAATCAAGGCTTGTGACCTTGACTTTTGTGTTCTGTTTTTTTAGCGGCTTAGTAGCAAGACATCCGTCTGAAAATATTTCTTGGGAATTCAGGACTGTCTGACCAATACCAGCCCTTAGTTACCAGTGAAGTAATTTTATGACAATCCCGTAAAGAGAAAGAAAGAAAAAGAAATGGCATCTTAGTCAGCATCTCATCTCCTTTGGATGTCATTGACTTAAATTTCTATACTGAACTGTTAAATTTTTACTACTTAGTGCTGCACAGTCAATACAGGTAGAGAGAAAATGATCTAGGTTTTACTCTGTGCTTTACGTCCTCTGCAAAGCTCAGTCTTTTATTACTGGGGATATAAGAACAACAGATATTCCAGTTCAATTCTCAGACCCTAGTTGCCATGAGAGGAAAAAAAAATTCTTCATTTTATTTTTTAAGACTGATAACAGGGCAGTGAGAAAGATAACTCATAAGAAGCCTGCATTACTTCTATAGTTATTTTTCAGAACAACAATCACTTTAAGATTGTAAGAAGACATCTGAGTATATGTCACTGATAAACGTGTTCTGTCTGAGGGAGTGGGGAAAAAAGTACATAGATGTGAAAGCTAAATCCATAGGTATGGATGATGATATTGGTTTATATTGTATTTTACTCAGTATTGTACCAAAGTAACTTGGATATAATGTACACTGGTTTTCATAAACAAAAATGCTTCTAACGGTGTTCATATTCAAGCTACATATCGCTCAAGCTGCATATTGCTTAAACTTTGCTGGCACGCAGAAATAAACTTAGTATTGTTTGTTTCTCTGGTGTTGGAAGTCCCTCAACTGGTTTGGTGAATAAGGTACTGGACCAGTATTTAGTGGAGGTGGTTGAGCTCCTTTCTCTGTAACTGATCTACTCTGGACAAGTCACTTTGCCCCTTATTTCATCTTTCCCCTAGTCATACTCCCCCTATTTATCATTCAGTCTTGCTTATTTGGAGTGTAGGATCTTTAGTGTGGTCTTGTTATGCGCATATGTTGTGCCCAGACAGATCTCTGTTGGAGTGGCAAAATGTTACTGCAGTACAACAACAAGAAAAGATAGCCAACATTTTTCCTGTATCGGTCACCGCGGTCTTTGCATGATCACCAGTTACTGTCTGAGAGGCAGTAAAATTGTTGCAGATCAGTGTGAAGATGTAATGGAGGAATTGCTTCTAGTGCTAGTCCCTTAAAATTCCTTTTGCTAAATACATTTGAAGAAAACAGCTTTCAGCGAAAAAGTTCACAGATCTATCCTCCAAGG
>NW_009232546.1:3011-5560 GCF_000690835.1 Fulmarus glacialis
CTGAACACCTATGTCTGCTGTCTGTTTGAATGTACTAGTTTTCCGGGTGTAAAAATAAGGCAATCGTGAATTTAAAATACGCATATTAGTGGCAAGGGGCTCATCAAGGGTAGAAACCAGCACTAAAGACCCAAAGTGGAATCTTGACTCTTATTCTCCCCCCCTCTCGCCTCCCCCCGTGTTTTTAGGAGGCAGAAAGGCAGATGAGTTTCCAAGTATACTTTTTGAGCATATGAAACACACAGCTTCATTTGACAGGAGTGTGTAACGACATTAGGAAGGTACGAGAGCTGTTTCTATATTATTCCAGTTGGGAGCTTAATTATGTTCTTCATAAACTACTATAAAATGTTTACACTTCAAAATATGATGTACTTGGTTCAGCTGTGTTTTGTTTGTTCTTACTTTTCAAAATCACTATGCTAGTCGATGCTGATGCTTTCTGATAAAGTAGGCATTTAGATTGAGGCAGGGTTATTTCCTATGAAAGGTTTACAGATGAAAAACTGACTTTTAAAGTGATCTCTTTTCTGCTGTATGTGGTAGATTTACTTCTGTCTTTCATCAGAATTTAGCTGGCAAAATTAAGATAAAGCAAAGAATGTATTTTCGCATACCAGTGGAAGGTAAGTAAAACTCTTCTGTTTCGGTCATTTTACTCTTCTTAAAGATGAGATCTCTTAAATACGAAGATGTAGAAAAGCTCCTTTCCGACCTTTCATTTACTTGCCATATTTTTAATGAACTGTGTACAATGATTTCAAAATGACTTAGAAATTTAAGGCCCAAATTTGAAACAACCCAAATAAATCTGTTTTTTAAAAAATGTATTCTGGAGGGAAACCTCTCCCGAGTCTCTAGAATGCGTAATGTTGCACACCTGCAAGCTGACATGCACAAACTCTCTAGTCACTTTGGAAGTATTGGACCTGGGTTTGTTTTCTACTTACAAAATAGATGAAAAGAGACATCAGCTCAAATGACTTCCAAATTCAAGTTACTTCCAAATCTTTTTATTGCTCAAACCAATAATGGAGTTCAGTAGTTGTAGAGCTCTGCCAATGATGGATTTGTACATCACTGCAATATAGACTATAGGAAGTCTGAAGAGCAAAGTAAATCTTCCTTCTCGCAGAGTCCCGCTGAACATGGTGTGGCCTCCTGCATGAAGGAATAGAATGCATGAAGGTTTTAATGAGGACTTAAAAATTCAGGACAAAATATGGCACTCGGTGAAGACAGGCATTACAAAAGAGTTACCCAGATACTGATGAGTTGGGTAGTAATAGTTAGGGGTGTTAACAGTCACCAGAAGCCCAATAAGAGCAGAAGCCAAATCACAGGTGTTAGAGTAGATCAGATCTGAGAGCGAGCAGACCAGACTGCCTTACTGCTTCGGAAACACCAGACAAAAGGATTCATTTCAAAGGCGGTGAAAACAAAGACAGAGCTGTTTGTTGGCCTCTGTAGATTCTGCAGTATGAAGTCTTCATTATCTCTGTGCCTTTGCCTCGATTGTAAAGAGTTCATCCACTGGTGATGGGAAATATCGGTGGTGTAATTCTGATTCAAAGAAGCTGACTAGTGTCTAGAGATAGAGGCAAAAAACACGTGGCAAACAGTTTGTCTTTGTCATATCGTATCTTTGCTCTGGCGTATCGAAGCCTCTGCTCTCAGGAGAATCCTGGAAAATCTAAGAACAGCATAGTCCAGCCTTTGGAACAGTTCAGATTTAAAGCACTGGAGGAAAAAATGATTTTTTGTTTCCTTTTCTTTCTGATAACTGGAAAAATGCAGGAAAACTTATCTGCTAGCAGTGCGTAGGACAGAGGATAGATTTCTGCCTTGATTGGTACCCCAGATGTGCATATACTGCTCGCCAAAATGTAAAGAAGAAACACCCCACCCCAAAAAATCAATGCACAGCAGGAAAAACAGATAGCACGTTCTTCCCCACTGGCAGCTCGGTACCCTCTGTCAATACATAATGCCTCCAGAGAGGAGCCACTGAGTACTTACGTGAGTTCAGGTGGCATCTCAACCGTTAGATGCTGCTTCTGAACTGCCTTTTCTCTTCAATTGGCATAATATAGCATTGGTTTTACCGTAGGACTGGTTTGCCGAGGCTGTTTTGCTTGCGGGAGATACGCTCGGAGCAGAGCAGTTGACAGGTCTGCCTGGCTGGCTGTGCAGGGTGGAGGCCAAGGTGCAGATTTGTGATGTTCTCTGGGGATAAGGCAGGGCGAGACCTCGCCTCTGCGTGTGCAGCAGTCCCAGCAACAGCCTGCATGCTTCTCCTTTTGAGTCTCTTGATTTGTAGGCTGACCTTTTCACGCTAGTGAAGCTTAGCAGGCCCACCCAATTTTGTCACTGATGTTGCAGACAGGGAGTCTGTTCCTGCTCTATTTGGAGTCAAGGGCAGATTTCTCACTAATTTCCATAGGAACAAGATGTGTTCCTAAACATACTTCAGTAGCTAGAAAGAAACTTCCTAATAAAGAACCAGACTATAACCTTACACAAAACATCAAGCATTGTTCTAGGCTTCA
>NW_009232546.1:5602-5918 GCF_000690835.1 Fulmarus glacialis
TCCTGGCAGGACTGTGGAGGATTACCAGCTCTCATTCTGCCCTGAGAAACAATTGAGGCTTGATCGTGGTACTGATAAAATCCTACTTACTCTAATGGACACTATTCAGGCCCCTTAGATTATATCAGGAATGGAATTCTAGAAGCAGTGAAGTGTGACATAACAGCTGTTACACAAAGGATTTACTATGTCAAGCAGAAAAAGCAGTGGGATTTCAATTTACCTGAAGAAGCAAAAGGCCCTTTCCCACACTGATGTGGAGACTGTTGGAAGTTACCAAGGAAAACTTTGGACTGCAATTCTGCTGCTTTGAGTT
>NW_009232546.1:6011-36137 GCF_000690835.1 Fulmarus glacialis
CCCCCCCCCTCGCCCCTCATCTTACCCTTACTGACATTCCTATGTTTCACTTAACAGAGGGACCTTTTCAGTTACAGGCTTTTTCTTTAAGAAGGGTTGAAATGAAGTACCTAGAGCCTGTTGGAGGTAGGGAGTTCCAAAATGTAGCTCATAGATATCTGCAGTTCCTTGCTTGCTTTCCAAAATCCCTGTGTTCCATTAATTGTGCCACTAGAAAGCCACTGTTCTGCGCAAATAAAGCTGTCAAGGTGCAAGGAAGTGGTGCGAAGGTAGATTGTGCATTTGCCATTTGTGTTGCATTCCCAAACATGAGAGCTCCAGGGCTGCTTTTTCACACAATTTTCAGCTTGTGGTAGTCAGAATACCGTTTTCTCTGATTACCAGGTGAAGCATGGTTATCTCCTGTCCTGGACTGGTTTGATTTTGTGCCAAAAAAAAAGCAGCTTTGTCTTGTAAAGCATGTGGCTGACATGCTTTCCCATTATGTCACTTCCCTGGTAATTCATATTTTAACATTCAAAAACATAGGCAAAATTCTACAGAGGTAAACTTTTCCAAGGAAATTGTGTCCACTTCTGACACTTCATCTTGAATGGCAAATACGAATGTTCAATATGCATTAAAATCCAGAATACTGGCATTGTCTTACACAGTTAAGTTTGGGTTCTCTGTTCATGTCTTGTTTTTTCAGTATAAGTATGGCATATCATCTTGGCAGCTTTCTGTCCAAATAATAGGCCAAACTTTCTATTCTAAAAATACTAAATATTTCTATTTCTAAGATACAAAATATCCCAAAATGCAGAACTTGAATACAAAGATGTTTGACTGATTTACTTGAAAACTGTAAAAGACAATGTAAGACTACAGCCAGAAATGGTGTCAGCCCAAACTTTTATAGTCATGAAGAACTTAACACTATCCAAAACGAGGGAAATGTCAAGCATGTGTGAATGGAATCTGAACACCATCTTCACAGGATGGTCTTCATTGCTATTTTGTGGGGAAAAAAATAAAATTAAGACTTTCATTCTTCTAAATACCATGTTGTCAGTTACACCAGCAGTTAAATTCCCCTCATAGATATGTGGTGCAGGAGCCCTGACCTGAATAAAACACTGGTTCCATATCTGGCTTCTTGGAAGAGTGCTCACTGACAGATTGGGCTAGAATTGAAAAGTCATGAGAGAAATCAGTGAGTGGCTGTTCTCAAAATTGAAACCATTTTTATGAAGCAAGTTCAATATAATCATGCTTGTTATCTTTTTTGATTGTGTGGAGTTTTAAGAGTAATTCATTGTGATCCTGTTGTAAAGCGTTGTGACATGGCAGCATTTCGTTGATTAAGATATTGCTGAATTTTCATTTTTAGAAATACTATTGGCAGGGATTTAGAAACCTGGACTCTAGCCAGAAAATAAACAATCACTGAAGCCAACTCTGCAAGGAGATTCTATACATGCAAGTTGGAGACTGTTAATTATTACTTTGTGTTGCAGCCTCTCTCGTCTGTGTTTGGGCAAATCTGTAAATTCCTACGTGAAGTAACTCAGTAGCCATGTAGCTGGCCACAGAGGGATCGCTGTAGTGCAGGGGCATTAGCCAGCGCAATGGTTACTGAGCCGCATCCTGTCCCATAGCCCTTCAAGGACTGGTGGCAAATGGAAAGGGTCCTGTGGGCTTGGTGCTCTTCTGCTTCTAACCTGTGATTTGTGACAGTCTTCAAGTTGTTCTATTGCTATAAGAGCAGCAGGGTGTACGAATCGCTATGCAGTCAGCATCTTTGCTGCAAAGATCAGGTTCAGTCGCTCTTAATTTGTTCCCATTTCTGTTCCCTTCCTTTTCACTCAGGGTGAGCTTCACTGTTCATCTCTTGACTAGTGTCAGTCAAAAGCAGCTCCCTTGAAACTCTAGAGGTGTATAATTTTACGTAAGAAACCAGCTCACATCATACATTGCTGATGATAATTACTTTTTAGAAGCCTCACACACAGAACTATATTTAAAAAATAAAGCCTGTCTTGCCACAAAGAAACAGTTCAATAGGGCTCAGATATTTCTTTAATATGAAATAACTGTTTTCAGGACATGGATCCTACTTTTATAAGTCCATGGGCAAATTCCTATTTATTTGAATGGAAGCAGGGTCAAGCCCCATGTGTCTGAGGGATGCTATTGTGAAAGCAAACCCTTGCTGAGTCCCCTCTGCAGGAATCGGGATGCACTCCTGGCCAGTAATCTAAATATAACAATGTAAGATTTATGAGGAAGGGAATTGGCAGTAATAATACTTCTTTGCCTTTCTACTCTTTATCGTTAGCTTCCCACACTTTCGGGTCATTCTTAGCAGAGAGCTGTTCAGTCCATTAATTGTCTTTGTTAGACAGTCTCTATCTTCTTTCTCATAGTAACATATTCATAGCAGGGGAAGTTCTATCTGTCATTAGTCATCTAAGCCCGAAGGCCGTAGTCCAAAGACTGCTTCCATTTTTTACTCCTAGAATCTATTATACTTAAAAGAAGTGAATATGTATCCACATGCACATATATAGGCATACATGCATAGCTCTCATTAAGTTAATTTGTATAACGTGTGTTCATTTTATGCTTTTATAATTGGTCTAATCTCTCAGTGATAATATGAGGGGTGCAACAAGGTTAATGCTTATGGCAAATTTTGGTCCAGAGTTTGTAACCCTTATAATTATTTTCTAACTCCACCTAGCTTCGCCCTAAACCTTCTGAGTTTGGACTGCAGTGGAAGATTTGCAGTAGCATGAACATGAGTCCAAATGATTGAGAACTAAGAACAAAATTTAATACTTTACCTATTGAACATCAGTAACATCTTTCTAAACTTACTGCAGTGATGGAAATGAAATATGGAATGAACATGTTCACAAGGCTTCAGAGTTTTAGACATTTAAGAGATTCTTCTTCTCTTTTCTATTATTCTTCTCTGAAGTATGAAATTTAATCCAATAGTCTTAAATCAATGGTAATTACAGTCCAACCTCAAAACATCAAGCAAGAGCTCCAACAACACAGGCATGCTTTTCAGAAGTGCCTTGTACTGCGTCTGTCTCACAGTAAGCCCTAGTCGAGACTCTTGGTGCTAGGTGCTTTGTAAGGAAAGATAGAAGATTCTCAAGGAAGTCAGTACCTTTCTTAAGCAAGATGTGTTTATATTGGTGTCTGTTTTGGTAATTAGGCTTTAAAAGCAAGCATTATTTTTGCAACCTTCTGCATTATAGTTTTATTACAACAAAGAATTAAAAGTGCTCTATAAAATAAATAATGTAAATGACACTGTAGTGCTGTCACTCTTCATGGTCAAAGCTGAGATTTCTCTTCCTTTAGTTTCTGAACTTGCTCTTCCTTTTCTGTTCTGTCTGCCTTGTCAGTCATGTATCCCTTTTTAGGTGGGCTTAGGCAGGCACGTAGTGGAGAGTAATGGAACTCTTGTCAATTGTTTTAATTACCAAAGTCAGGACTGAGTGTGTTTTGCAGCATACTGGTGGTGTGGGCTGGGCTAATCAAGCTTGGGTGTCCAGAAGCTGCCTACAAACTTCCAAAATTTGCTAGGCTTCTATCTCAAAAAATATTTAGTGTGCCTTCTTCCTCTTCATATCTTGCCTAGGAAATGGTACTAGGAAGAGTGGCAGTGGTTTTGTTTCATGCAATGCTGATCAGAACCAGGAAAATCCTTTTCCTGTTTCATGAGCCTAATCCCTATTTCCTTTTCTTTTTCCTTTCCTTTTCCTTTCTGTCTGGTATGAAGTAAATGTTCTGGTGGTTTCGTTTCAAGCATCAAAACCAAACAAATGTTTATCCCATTTAAACATGAACGTCTTTTCTAATTTTTTCCAATTCAGCTGCCAAAACAACAAAAAATACCAGTCAGTTGCATAGCCTTATTGGAGAATTTATATCTGGCACAGAGCAGCCCCTCAAAAGAACATGGGTTTTCCTGTGAATTGAGACACTGAGCATGTGATACGATCAGTTTGTTTCCAGAGTCATCATCATTGCAAGTCCTCTTTCCTGGAAGAGAAGTTCTGTCTTCCTGCACAAGAGCATTTTCCATGATTGAAAAGCCAGAGACGCACACTGTTTGAAGAGTTTAGGAAACCACTAAGAAGACCCCAAAGCTTGTTTTAGGGGAGTAAATTACCTATGTCCTTTTCTTGAAAACAAAGCTAAGGCATGGTCCTCAAGGAACTCGGTGTCTTCAATTCTTAAGCCCATACTGGCTATGCTTATCGTAGAATCACAAACTTTTTTCATACAGTTTCAAAAAGTGCTGTTAATGTGAAATGTAAAAATATTTTTTGATGGATACCTGTTGGGTCATATGGTGGAATTATCTCACATGTCGTTTCTATATCCATGCTGAATGCAATCCATCAGTATGATGGTTTTGGTCATTTGGGGGCGGGAGGGGGTGGGGAAGGAAGGAAAGATGTCACCTAAATTAAATTGCCTAGTTATTAGTAGCAAAGCAGACCCAATAAAGCAAGCCATGTGTTATTCGGCTTGCTACTGGTAAGAAATGTAATGATATAACAAAAACAAATGTAATGATACAACAAATACAGAGCCTCAATTTTGAAGTACTAAGTGACGATGGATGCAACTGAAATTCGTCGGGATGGCAGATTCTCTGGTCTTCCTTGCCCTGTGAAAGGGATCCAGACTTTCCAGCAAGACTAAGCAGAAATGTCAATGATTTAAAATATATAAATAAGCACCTAAGCAATACTGAAGTTTGTTCTATCACAAGAGTCAAGGATCTCTGAAAATGTAATGATATGAGTAGTTACCAGCAGATCTCCCACATAAGAAGGATGAAATAATGTCTGAAGAACATGCTGCTTTAAGACGGAAGTAGTAAAGTACTACTTAAAATTTAAGTAGTCTGCATGGTCTTTTCTTAGTGGTGTGCTGTATCCGTTTTTGGTCAAAACCAAAGTTCACCAGGACACAAACCCTTCATCATTTCTCACCATATAAAGCGCAATACAATAGAAAGTAAAACCTTCAAAACACAGGTGCTCAGCAGGACAACAAGTAAGGCATAAATATCTATACAATATTAGATTCCTACTAAAAAAAAAACCCTGGGAAGATTCTCATTCCTGTCTCATTATGACCACAAAAGGGATCAGCTGCTTTCCTAGAAACAACTTAAGGACTGCATGCTATGGTAGTTTGTATTTGCCCAGAAGCAGACTTTCAGACAGCCTGGAGAATGTCTTCTAGTACCAAGAGGTTTCAGAAGACCGTGATCTTTGCAGCCATCAGAAGGTGACTTTGAAGTCATTATGTGTTCTTGCAGAGTAATGCTTTGTTTGTTTTTGTATAAGCATTCTGCAGGGATGGGGGACAGGGCAAGGAGACTGGGCTTTGGTGTGGCTCTTTTGGATTGGGCAGGTGACACAGAAAAAAGGTGAAAGAGTGGATGTTTTGGGTCAGGTTAAGCATCCATCTAGCTTGCTGCCGTGTCTCTGATGCTGGCTGGGCTAGATATCCTATCATGTAAGTATAGGGCAAACATATTTCCCCAGATACACCCTCTCAGCTTCTGGCCATTTGCATCGCAGGTACTTTCTGCCTTAGAGGTCACAGTGTTGTGTTTAATAGCTGTTGGTGGATGTTTTTATCCATAAAATTTGTTTAATTGTTCTTAAAATGTAAGTAAGCTTTTGTCATTAAAAAATCCAGTTAAACTGTGTGCTGTGTGGAAAAAACCACCTCCTTTTGTTTGTTTTAGAACTGCTATCTGAAAATACTGTAATTCTTGTATTATGAGAAGTGATGCATGATAGTTGCCTATTCGGTTTGTCAATGCCACTTGTCGATTTTTACAGACTTTGAGATTCCTTCCCAGCCGAATATTCCTAGTCTGTTTAAATGCTTGCGTACAGAAAACATTCTACACCTCTTACTATCCTTCTCGTTCCCTCCTGTTCCCTTTCCAGCTCTAGAGATGTAGATAAACCATAACCTAGTACCATGATATAGTAAGCTTTTCTTTTGTAACTTTTTTTTTCTCAGCAGCTTCTGAAGTTCTCTCTGATTTCTGACTGCTACTGAGTACTAACTCACCATCTGCATAAAATTGATGTGCATAAATTTTTTTGTCATAGCTTTCGTATCTCACTAAGATGCAGTAGTCCACCCAGTGTTGGAGCCCACCACTGTGCAAAGCTAGTGAGGGGAGGGGGTTTCCTCCCTGCATTACTTTGCATTTACCAACGTGAATTTCGTTTGCCATTTTATCCCCCAATTACTCAGTATCGTGAGTGATGGATTCTACTGGAATGATTTCTGGGTGAAGGCAAGGAAGTGTTCTGCCAAGCTGTGGATGCTTTGAAGAGGGAGTCAGCTCAGTGTAAGGGAATGTATGTCTCAGGGCTCGTCATCATTTTGTAGAGCTGGAACTCCTCAGTTCTCTAAAATAAATTCGGTCAAGACATTCTCCTATTAAGCCTGTGCATTTCTTTGCCTTCTGCCACAGAGTCTTTGAAGGACTTAATAGTCAAAACCTGACAGCCAAATGAGGTTATGGAGGAGCAGTGACAGCAGGAAAAATTTCAGGATCGAGGGCAGCAGTGGGAGGAGCAGAACACACGGTTCCAGAAGATAGGTTGACAAGGAGGAGAGGAAAAGAGACCTGGAATCACGAAAGAGAGAGAAAGGTTGGTCTCCACTAGAAATCTGTTAACTTAGAAACACAGCATCTTGATAGCAGGATGACGCTCTGGTCAAGTACTTGATCGGTTGACAGCAGAAACATTCACAGAATACGTGCACTGTGGTCATTGTGGTTCTGTAGATTTTTGGGTTTTTTCAACTGGCAATAGTGAAGCGGTTCTCTACTGTGACTTTATGCTATGCTTCTTGTACAAATTTAAAGTTTCTGAGGCAGAAGTGGTACTTGGCTTTTGCTCACTATGCAGTGTTTTGGTCAGCAGTAGGAATTGGACTCCTTGATGCTGACAGAAGGGACCTTCAAAGTGCTCTGAATTCCCCATGCTTATTCAGACTGTTTTAAAACTAGAGTATGTGTCCTCGGGGATGCAGTACTTGGGCTTCTTGTGTAAGGCAATCTTAAGATGTGTCTCCTCCAAAATACAAAACAAGAAGAAAAATCTTTAAGGTTGTCAAATCTCCCTTACCCTGAAAATCGTGAGTTTTGACCATGTGGAAACTAGCAATGTCTTCAGTGAGTCACCAGATGTTTAGGGTTTTTCCCTCCCTGTGTCTTTACCTTGGCTAGGGTATGGGTAATCATTACCTCATTGGGAAAGCAAATTTCAGTTATCGGTGTTATAAGAGAATTTGGTTCATTGTGGAGTCATAGAGTGTGCCTAGACAAAATACTTAAGGGGACTGCTATCTAGCTAGTCTTCACATGAGTTTATCTCAGGGAGACAGAACAATCGTTGATCATCACCAACAGCAAACAATAGCAGCTCAGATCAGATACTGAAGAAAATGGAGTTATTTTTGCAATAGCCCTTTGTGGTGGCATGCTTGTGGTCACATGAACAGTTTGAGGTTACTCCATTTCCAAATATGGTATTAATGTTATTTTTATTTTTAGGGGATTTACCTTCTTGCTTTGATTTACTCTGTGAATTCTAGTTCTTTCCAGAGCTGTTTAGACCCTCTAGTCACACTTTTGCTACTTCATTTAGATTAAGGCATCAGCATTGTCAGCATTAACCTTTTATATCATCAAAATATCTGTGATTTTCCTTTAATTACCTTCTTTGCTGGGAAGGTAATCTGCAGAATACATTCCCTTAAGGGGTTCTGTAAAGGTATTCTATTTTTCTGACAGCTTTAGGCATAACCTTGGGCTGCCTAAGGTATAGGAAATATTTGGAATCATTTGTCTTTCCAGATTTCTCCCCTCATTCTCTTTTTATGTATTTGATTGGTTCTTCTCAGCCAATGTCCTACCTTCTAACCAAAGTTCTACCTTCTTTTATACTGCAGGTGCATTCACTCTTTGCTTTTACATTTTATTCTAATAGCGATATGACAAAAGACTCCTCTTGTAATCTGTGTCTTAAGGCATAGACTGTGGAGTGCTTGAACTTTTTGAGCTCTGTTCTGTCCCTTCCTGTATTACATTAACATTGTCCTTGGACCCTGCATTAGCAGTTTTATATACAGAGGAATGGCCTGACTAGTGAGCAACATGGTTAAACTCAGTGACAAGTAATTCCTCCTCCACCGTACTGCTGTGCGTTGTACCTTTCTCAGTTCATTTACTTAAGCATTTTATTCTGTATTCTCCCATTGTGAAAACAAAGTGTTCTTGAACTTCAATTCAACTTCTTTCCATGAAGTGTTTTTTTTTAAAGTTGTGATATCATGATTTGGCTAACCATGCCAGCTTTTGTACGCCAGATACAAAAGTAATAAACAGCCAGTTTGATTTCAGGCTGATAGTCTTGCTTATCTTCTTCTAAAACCCTGTACATAACTCTTAAATAGAATGCTTTTGAATTATGTTATTGTCATGGCTCTCATTCATGTTATGCAAGCTCTGGTTCTTATATGCTCTTGCTTAAGTGACATAATCCCCTTGTAGTCACTGCATCCATTCTTCATGTGGCAAGAAGTTACCTTGCTATCAGTTCACCATAGGTCTGTGGGCAACTTTCTATATCAGATTTCTTTCGCTTGTAATAGTTTGGGTTCTTTGCAGTTTGCATAGTGGTTGGCCACTGTATACTTGGATTTGCTTCGCTTGGCACATCCTTATTTCCTCAAGACAGTTCAAGTTTGCATCTTCCAGTGGTCTTTCTCTGTTTCTGTTGTATATTGTAGTTACAGCCTGGTCTCTTGTCAGTGCAGTATTCCTCATTTATCTCTAAGGATGTTCCATAGTTGGCCCTCTCTGCTGGATTTGACTAAAAGACAATCAACTGCTGTCAGAAATAAGATTTCTTAAAACTGTCTCACACTTAGCTGGTGCCCTGAGCTAGTAGATAGGACATGATTCATTAAACTGGATGTATTCATGCACAATGGAGTTCTCTGCACCTGTCATCATTCCGTGGAGTCAACAGCACATTTCTTATCTTCCAAATGGAGATGTTCATATTGATTTGCATGCGGAAAGTGCTTCCTTCTCCATTGAACTGAGTATAGATATAGATCTGTATGCTGCAGAAAGTTTTTAAGATAGGTGAGATGTATCCCAGGAATGTCTAAGTATCTGCCAGGGGAATTTCTGCTTAGGGACCCTTAACTTACCCCTCTTCTACTAGAGGCATTGAATAGACAACAGATTTCTTGTCCTAGTGTAATTTTGGTGTGGTTTATTTTGTTTTGTTTTTGTTCCCGGAATACCATTCTGTACTTATTTTAGAAGTGAAGCATGGGGCACAGTCTTTTCCAGAAGAGCTGGGCCCTTTACAAGGTTGTGTCTAGAGATGGGAAGCAAGAGCCACGATCTCAGCTAGTCAATCCATCATCATGGGCCAGTAGGCAGTCCCTACTTTAGGTAATGTAAGTTTACCCAGTGTTGCCAATAGCCTGCTCTTCTTAATATCTATTATTGGATAAATACTCAGTCCATCCTTTTGATGAAGTTGATCTTGGACAAGCAAAGCAAGCTGAGACAACAGAGCTCTAGTTCACGGAAAACTCAAGCCTTGTGTATTCACTACTGCCTGACAATAGCAGGGCCAACATTTCAAATAAGGCCCTTCACAGGTATGTGCAGCATTGTTTAGCTAGTTAATCTAATAAGTAAATTAGTATTTTGTTTATTGATTTTAAGTGTCTTGAATTCTGTAGCTTGTTCTCATTGGTTAGTCATGGTTGTTAACATTTAAATTCTTTGGAGATGGGAGACTGGGGAGAGGGGATGTGAGTTGGTGAAAATCACACAAAGGTGCCTCTTGCATGGTACCAATTAAATAGATGTGGGCTAAAATGAAGCAGACATTAGCAGAGTCATTTGAATCCGAGACGCTGGGTAACAAAACTGATGGCGTTTCAAGTGCTGAAGGAATTGTTCTTTTCAGGTAGTTTGTGAAGTGACTTAACTTAAAACATTGCTCAATGATGAAGTATTGTATGATGATTACTATGAAAGTAAAAAATACTACTCTTCCTGTTTTCACTTAAGCCCTTCCTTAGCTGCATTGATTCTTAAAGGAATTGGAACAGGCTTTGAATTTTCATTCTGCACAACTGGTTTTAGTTTCAAAGTGTATTTAGGGCCGAAAACTCTTTTAACCATTACAGTGTTCAAAAATACTTTACCTGGTAGTCTAGTTATCTGTAGTGAGTAAGTGCTAACGTTTATTAACTAAGTACATTTTCCTAAACACCTGAAAGAAATGTGCTATTATTACCCGAAGATAGCTACTTGTTCAGTTGGACTCTAGCCTGTGTTTTGCATAAACTTGCTTCATATGTGCAGCATCATTTTCATCCCTGAACCTTCTTGCTAAGAGGATTTCTCAGCTGTTGGTCCATCTTCTCACTCTTCATTTTTATTAATATCCTATCTCATATTAGTTTCTTGTTTCCATTTATGCAATGCACTATGTTTCAGCATAGTTAATAGGTGATTTTTACTGAAAGACAGTAAAAAGGCTTTTGAAGTAGGTTTTAAAACATATTTTAGTGGGTTTGAAAACCAGGTTTGTCACATTTAGCAGCTTGAGACAATGTACTATGATTTCTAGCTTAATTCAGGCAGATTCCAAAATATCAAGCTATTAAGTGGAAACACCTTCATGAACTCACCAATATTTAAAGTTTTTGTTACCCTGAACATGTAGTGTGCGTGGTGGCAATGACCATCATTGCTTTGTGGGTCATTCGAGGTTCAGGACTGCACAAGGTTCTGACTCGCTCCTGTTTTTTCTAAACCTGCTCTGTGCCCTTCTTCGAGTACACAAAAAGTTCGGAGAGGTTACTCTGGCGGAACGTGACTAAACACTTGAGGATCTATCAAAAAACAATGTCCTGGTACATCTCCTATCGTATATCTCATCGTATGTCATATATATCGTGTATATATCTCCTCATATATCATATCGTATATATCACATATTGTATATATCATGTATATATCACATATTGTGTATATCATATATATCATATATTGCATCACGCAGGGCAATATGTCTCCTGCTTTGGCAAATTACAAGCAACAGCTGCAGTATGACTTCTGGGCACCTGTGCAGCATTATTGGTGCAGGTGTGGCACTGCTCAAAAGAGGATATGAGTTCCCAGCATTATGGCTTGCTCAGAATGGTAATCATTTGAGAAAAACAGGTAAATTTAATTTTCAGTCATTTTTAGCACAAAACACTGAGGACAAAGCCTGAAACGCCATTTCCATTGCATTGTGAAGTACATGTAACAATAAACTTAGAGACAAGTTTTCTGTAAGTAAATTAAAACCAAGAATGTTTCCAAATCTTTGCCATCTGTTTCTGCTCCCAAGTGTTGCTTACATGAAGTATTCTGACTTTCTCCAATACAGAATCCTTGGTGACCAAAAGGACTAGCATAGTTAGTGATGACTTTGCAAAATCCAAAGGCTGAAAGTCAAGCTGCTAGGCACAAATGGGGGGGTCTTTTTGTTAAGGCAGTATGAATATACCTGTCCGATTTTAAAACCCTTCAGAAATACTTCAGAATAAGAAGAATATTAATATCCAAGAATATTCCTTGTCATTTAAGATGATTGCCTGAAAATACATTGTCCGAAAATGCTACAGAAATCTTTCAAATAACAAGGGGGAAATCACTTTCACATCACTTGTTCTCCAGAAGTAAAACTTCCTAGTGTTTGAACAGAAGTCATGCTGCTTGTAATTAATGACAGAATAATTTTTATCTTTAAAAAGCTTATTCTAAGAGAGTGAGACATCAAAAAGGTCCAAATCCATTAAGAGAAGTAGGATCTTTGATTTTTTTTCAATCTGTCACTCTGCAAACCCTGAACAAAGCAGGTTGCATTGATATTCGTGTATTGCAATGCTGTGACAGAACTATACCTGTGTAGGGGAGAGAGGGTGTGCTTGCAGTGACATGTCAACACTGTAGTGGTTATTACATATTTCTGTTACACTTTATTATCACACTTGAGATGTAAGTTGTCAGTTGGTCAGGGAGTGCTGAAGCAACTGGATAGATTTTTAGCCTGTGCGTAGCTGAAAAATAGAGTACCACTCGAGGCTGTTAACTGCAGTTTGCAGACAGCACCTAAATATATGGAAATTGTCTGTGTATGCACACTTCCAAATTGAATCAGGTTTGTAACAGTGGAGAAAATGTTAATGTTTGCACCAGTAGTTATTTTGTGTTGTAAAACCGCTGATTTTCCTAATGAAAAACAGCTTTCTTTAACTATCTGATCACCTTTTTCCAGTAAGAAAGTTCTGAAGGATTGAAGTGTTCATTTTTTGAGTTATATTACGGGTGGCTTTAGAGTGCATTAATTTTCTCATATCATTGAGCCAATGGAAGAAAAAACATGTTTATCTTCATACGAATGAACAATCTGAACCATGTATTTGCTTGACAGAACAATATGAGTTGTACAGAATATATTAAGAGTTTTTATCTTCAATAATAAATTTTAATAAAAGCAAAGAAGCTTTAGTTTGGCTTTTAGTAGTAAAAATAGGTGACATAAGTATATGTGGTGTAATATAAATACTTAAGGCTTGTGATTTTTTTGTTCTTAGGGTACAACAAACCTTTCCAGAATGTTTTTCATGTTCCAGCTACAAAGGCAAATTGAAATATGATGCAAGGTGGATAAAAAAGTAGCAGGCTAATTGGGTGCTGTGGTGTAGTGTTGACAGGTTGATAGATCCATTATAGCGGAAATGCTTTTGCTGTAGTGCCCGCTATGTAACTGCTTGTAAAAAAACCGAATTACTTTTAGACTTACCGCATTGCATTCTCTTTCTTAAATACAGACGCACACACATTTTCCTTTGCCTACCTCTGCTCATGCTTTGCCAGAAACTCCCTCGCATGCTGGAAGACCTACCTTTGTAGCCAGGAGACGTGCCATAGGAGGCCCCGATGTGCAAGGGTTTTGTGTTTTCATGTACCATGCATGTCTCAGCTGGCTCCTATTCTGTTTTTCTGTCGTGTTCTTGGAAATACTGCTTTCCTGCTAGCTAGTACCTTATTAGTACAATGGGAAGCCTGACTGGAGAAAAGATGGATAATTGGGATGCTTTTCCCATGTTATGAGACCAAGATGGAAGTTTTCACCAATGTACTGATGTTTGCTCTATGTGAGTAGTTTCAGAGACCCACTGACATGCTCGTACGCCGAGTAAGGCTGAATTCAGTTGGCTCTTGTTCTCCTCCACCTCTAAGACCAACAACAGAACCCAAACACTTGCCTCAGGTTAACTGGCAGCACTTTCAAGCACTGATTTGCTCTGAAACCTGGTATATGTACTTCTGTGGGAGACCTGCCTTTTTAATAGTAATATTAGCTTTCACAAAACATACTGATCACTCTGTTCCCACAGAAAGTTTGAAAATGTCTGTGGGTAGTCGCACCAATATGACAGCCTGGATTTTTAAATGAATTATTTTAATTACAGATGCTTTGTTAGCCCTTCATGTAGATGTTCTTCTGAACTGGCGGTATTATACAGTTGCAATTGAGACAGTGCTCTGTTAACAGCTTGTTTCAAGTTCAGTGAGCTGATATCCCCAGAGATCTCTTAAGTGCATCTTTTTGTCTTGTATTGCATGCATTTAGCAGTCGGTCAGAGATCTTTAGTTCAGAAGTCTGTGTATTGCTATCACATACATGGTTGCTTTGGCTTTTCTCATTGCTTGTTGGGTTGTAAACATTGTCGTATTTGTCTTCATTCCTAGCCAGTTTTCCTTTCTGCTTACTTTAACGAACAATGCCTTCTGGATTTCTTTATGGCTTGCTTTACCTACTTGAAGATCCCAGGTATTTTTCTACTAGATAAACAAATAGGCTTACTCTTTCGTATGCATCAGTGATTCTTAGATGTGTGCTTTTTGCAACTTTTATTAATTATCAAATGACTGTGCTCTGCAAGGAAGCAAACTGTGATGTTTATGTTCTGGTTGCTACCTCTTGACTTCCCTGACGAGGATTATTACTTTTTCAGATGAACTTTGGTCTCATCTCTGAGCATATTTTGCAATAGTCTTCATTTGAAGAGCCCCTTTGTGACAAGGCTTATGACATTGGAGGGCAGTTACAGTGCAGATGCCTAGCCTGGTTATGACCCTTTCTGTGAAGGATTAAGTGGAACATGGTGCCCACAGCGTTGCAGTTTCAGGCTGCAAGCCTGATTAACGGAGAAGTGTTTTCCTAAGTGTTATTTTTCTTAAATTCTTTCTTAATCAGTGCTGTACTTCAAGGTGAGTTTTCTTTTTAGGCTGAGAGAGAGATATTTCTGTAAGTTAGAGTGGCCTTCCCAATTATTGTTAGTTACCTTATAATATGAGAAAGATGATGAATGGCATGGCTTGCTTTGGAAATTCATCTGTTCAAAATTGCCTTCAGAAGCTGCTATGCTTAGAGCTTATGAGCAAGATGAAATTGCAGTTTTACCCTTTTTGTTTGGCATTTTCAGTATACAATTGAGGTAAAGATGGGGGTGGGGAAGATACGACCCAAAAGCATCCTGCGGGAGTAAGCAGCTCTTAGCTAGAAGTATATCAGGTTAAGAACAAGGCCTCCTTTAAACTGACTATTTGTTATTCACTGGATGATGTTTCTAATTGATAGGGTTTCTGAACTACTGTGATGTACCTTCTCAAAGAAAACACAATTCTTAAGCTATGTAAACATCAGTCTAATCTAAAACATTTTGAAACCATTTCCTTACTTCTTCAAATTAATTGGTGTTTCAATACTCTTTCATTTTCTAAGTGCATCTTTGAAATAAGCATTATGATCCAAGCCTTATTAAAAGATAATTTTAGCTTCCTAATCAAGGACTCTTGAGTTTCTCCCATATTTCTCACATGACAAGTGATACAAGACTTGCTCCAGAGAGAATACTGAAAAGATTGAAACTCTTTGTAGGTCCTTTTGCATCCCACCTTCCAATAAAGTTAGAAGCGATACAGCAAGAGAAGATTAGCCCTTTTGTAATGCAAGAATAAGAGAATGTTAAACTGTTCCAATAGCATTTGCTATTTATTTACAACTAATCAATAGAAGTCATTGAGCTAAAGGATATCCATGCTGATAAGAGCTCCAGAGAAGAGCAGACATTTATAGAAACAATGAAATAACTGTGTAATAATTCACTGTTATGATAATTACAGAAAGAGTTTTCAGGAGTAAATTTTTTCTTCAAAACATTGTAAGCCTCTAATGAAAGGGATATAGAAGAAATTTACCTCTAAGACAAACTTCTGCTCGTGTCCACTTTCAAATATCTAGCAGTCTGTTCTGCAGAAAGAAAACTGGATTTGACCTATGACTGACGAGACAGCCAAATTTTCTGTAGGAATTTCACTGTAGCCTCTTCTAACCTACTGAAATACCTCTAAAAATCTACTGTTAAGAATCAAAACTTCCATTCTGTGTTCCTATATTGAAACTTTTGTCATTGACTTCAATGAAGTTGGCATTAGAATTAGATTTCTGAGTTAGTGGCCATATGGAAAAATTAAAGCATATTGTATGATTAATGGAGTGACATTAAATAGGGTTAAACAGAAATGTTTTTGCCTTTTCAAGGAAGAAAAAAACCCACAACTTAAATCAACCCAGAATGTTTCATTTGACCCAGGACGGGGTGTATTTCTCTTGCTTTATAAATTAGAGAGAAATAAAATAAGCTTTTGGATGTTTCTAGAATAAAATTTAGGGTTTTTTCTATTGTTGTTCTCAAATGTCTACATCTAAAATATGAAACAGTTCTCATTTTAAAAAATAGTCATTTTTAGCTGACTTTATAAATTATTATTCTTGTTATAAAACTTAATTTTTGGTGCATGCAGTATAATCAAAATGTCCTATTTTGATTTACACCATGAACAAGCAGGAAATCAGCTCTTTTCCTCAAAGAAGACTTCTTAAGAACAAGAACTTGCGTAAATTCTTATGAGTTAAACTACATGTGAGAGAAATTTAGAGGATTGGCTTAAAAGAACAGAGCTAAATTTAACTATCTAGAATATAGCCATCTGATAGTGCTACCAGCCTGGCCAGTAAGCAGAAAACTAGGATGATTAAACAGATTCTAGCAGTTGTAGCAAGGTGTAATGCTATTTGGAAGGAAAGAAGAAAAACCCCAAAACCCACAACACAACCAGCAAAAACCAAACCCTGTTGCAGTTTCGGTGATTAGTCTAATGTTTTACTTCTGCTATGTTTAAATCTGTCATGAATACATATTGGTACGAGGCAGCAAGGTTAACAGTGTCTCAGTGCAAAGAAGAGGCAGAAGAAATCCTCAAAATTCATGCTCATGGAATAAGGTATTATTCTGGCTTTTGAAAACTGTGTAAACCATTCTTTGGGCAGATGATCTCCTGTAATCAGTAAGACTTAAGTGCTTAGAAATTTTTCAGTATTGTGACCAGGACAGTTAAAATTTTTCCATTGTGTTAGTGTAGGATGGATAAGATGCTAAATAAGAATAAATTATATCTTTGCGTGAAAGACCTTGGATTGGCTAAGCCTTCTTAGGAGGGCTGTGTTTATTTGCTACATTTTGCTGTAACTACAAATTATACACATACAAATGTGTATACAAACATACAAATACTACGATTATTTTCTTAAAGCAAAACTTCTTGACAACATATTTAAAAGTTTGTTTGACTTATGGTTACATTTAAGACCTACAGTAGCTACAACAGCTGATGCACTGACTATTCAAAAGCCCTTGGAAAAGGCTGAAAAGCCTCCTTTACCATTGTTGTGGTGCCTGAATGGGACCTAGGTGGTAATTACATGACACAAATTACACCAAAACATGCTGCCGTCTATGCTTACCCTTTTAACTGATGTTGAAGTCTAGGTATTAAAACATGAGAATTCAGGGGCAAGGGGGTTAATCAAGATAAGGATTTTTTTGGAGAGAGAAAATAGGACAACAAGGAGAATACAGAGTAATGTATGACCTTTGCTCAAACACCACAAACCAAAGCAGTAGGTTTAATAATGTGGAAGACAGTTGATTACCAAGGAAACTGAGGAATGGACTGCTGACTTTGATTTTTTTTTTTTGCTAGAAAAGATCATGTGTCAATGAACTTAGAGATAATGGGGAGGTAGAGGAGGATTTTAGAGGCAACTGGAAAGCAGAATAAAATTTGAGAACAGGAGGGGTTCTTCAGAAGTCATCTGGTCATTTCCGTTCCCATCATTTTGGCTGGAGGGACTACATCATGATTTAAGCAGCTGAAGGAATGGAATAAGGTTATACAGGAGGGGAGAAATCACTTCTGCATCTGGCTTCTATTTCCTTACTTGGACGACGCCACTTTCCCTTACACTGTCACTTAGTTTTTATCTCATCCCCTCCTTTGCCCCTTGAAATACTAGCTGTCTTTCCCCCAGAGTTTTTCAGAGATGTCTCTTTGAGTTGTCATTCCAGGTAAAATAAGGAAGGCAGATTTTAATCCTTCTTTCTCCGTATCAGACCTCTTTGTTTGGGGGAAGGCTGGAATTCAGGTTTTGGAACCTGTAGCAGAAGTGTGTTAATTCTAAATATAAAAAGCCCCTCTGCTCTTCACAGACTGCGTTACATTCAGTTCAGCTACATTTGAGTTCTAAGGATTTCATAACTCGGTATATTTTGGATGTAATTTACTGTCCCAAGACACAATTGATTGTCTGGGGTATATGACTTCATCCATAGTGATAAATATATTACATAGTGGGCATCAAAGGCCTTATGGTTAGTGAAAAGAAAATCACTGCGGAATGAGCATCTGTGATGGCTGCCAAAAGGATTATATTTTTACTAGACAAGAGGGTCAAAAAAATTTGTTACAATGGATACGATGTTTGGGAACAGACCTTGAAAATGCATTGAGATACTAGGATTAAAATAATACTCTGCTCATAAAATTTGCATGCATATTGTCTCCCCCCCCCCGCCTTAGATGCTGTAGCACCAGGGTTTTTTGTCATATGTTTTATGATAAGTTTTCTGTGTTCCCCATTCAAGCAAAATAACTAAAACTATCTGTATTACAGCATAATAAAGTTGTCACTTAATAAATGTAACTAATTTCATATTGCTAAAATACCCAAAAGAATGGGTCATTGGGACCAGACTGTGAGAAACTGTTCCCTGAGCCAATAAGGGATTCTTCACACAGACTTTGATGAGGTAATGCATATGATGTGGTATTATTGCGGGAGGAAATGCAGTTATTCAGCCAGAATTTCCAGAAACACAGCATCTCATTTTAAAAATAATTCTTGTGATTTAAAACTCTACGTTCTCATTCTACTTCTTTAATATGTCCAAGTTGTGTCCTGTTCCTCACTGTTTCTGAAGATGGTGGTTAAGTATGACCCTTCAAAGATATTTAAGCTTGTTTTCTGCAAGGATGGTTTAAAGTGATATTGGTATCCCTGTATCCTTTCATCACAATCTTTCAATAAATTGAGGTGTGTAAATTAACCTGTGTATACACAGGTTAAATAATTCTCTTCTAATTTCTTTGGGTCAGAGACTTTGTAGGAGTATCTCAAAGATACAGTGGCTGGCATCTAGTTCCCGTCAGAAAGTCATAAGTTAGACTTCTGACTGCCGCTTTCCAACTTTACGAGTACAGAAGGCATCACTATGGCTTATAATGGCTTCAGAGTTGACCATTACTCAATAGGGTACATCAGAATTATCTAGCCATGCTCTCTTTTGTATGTGACTTTTATGAAAATCATTTAAACATCAAGTGAGTTTATATTCTCATAGGTAATGGGTCTGGGGTTTTTTTTCTTTTTCTTTTTTTTTCCTAACCTGGTCAGTTTTTCACAGGAGCATGGCATTTTTAATCAGTGTTTCCTGTTAAAGGCATTAGACCTAGAAACTTGATAAACAGTTCTCAAATCTGATCGATTCTTTCTTTATGACTGTAACTGCTCTGTGCATCAGCTTCTTTTCTGTAAAATAGGAATAGTTCCACCTCTCCACTTGTCTTTTTTCATTTGTTTAGACTCTAAAATATCTGGGAGAAGAAATTGACTGCATGACTGCAGTATTGCTTGCTAGTAATCTCTTTGCTGTGTGACATACATGATGAATGCTGTACTTTGTCCCTTACATATGAATTATTTGGACTTGGTATGTTCTGTTGATGATGTTCTGTCTACTGGTCTATAAGGTAAATGGGAAATGAATGTCCCTGTCAGAGGAACCATTTCAGAAAGTTCTATCAAATGGAACTATTGGGTACTGCCGCCGGAAGACAAGTAGTGGTTTGTTACTACGGATGTGAGCATCTGATGTAAAAAGCTGATCCTGTTGACTCCAAGACAGAACTCCCACTGACCTCAGTAAAGCTGGTATTTTACCCTGAAACTCATTATAAGTCAGCTAAGGAGGTAATCAAAACACTATGGTAAAGTTACTTTGCACAAGATGCAGAAATAAATGCCCCTCTCTATGTATAGCATAAGCCAATAGAGCTGAATAAAAATACATGGCTGGGTCACGCTTATTTTATGCATGACTCAGTGTACTTTCCATCTGCAAGTTATAAGGTGCTTACTGTTAGTGCACGCTGAGGTAAGTTGGATTTAGAGGGATGCTGAAACTAGAAACATAATACTGGCTTACAGAGAGATGAGTAAATGTTTTTTTAAGAATACTTTGTTTCTCGCCATAGAGCACAGTTGTCAGCTCAGGGGCTGACACATCCACAAGGGTGGTAGTTCCTCAGCAGTTGCTTTGTAGCCATGAGCCTGTGTTCAGGGTCATTCATCTAGTGTTGATTGGGATGTGGGGTGATTGTTCTACAGTCTCCAGTATATAGTGTGAGGCCATCGACTTCCTATCAGACTTGCACATGTAGCAAGCAAAGGCGAAATTGTGTTTCAGGTGTGGTTGACAGCAAAACCTTATTTCAGTAGTGACATCATTTTGCACCCGGCTGAATCCAATGGGACTTAGCCCCATGATTGAAACGCAGTATATTCATCAGTCCTCGTAATGGCACTTAGTGCAGTTACATTCTTGAGGCATTTAACTTTTGCCTTTAAGCTTCACTGTTTAAAAACTAATCCCTATCAATATTGGATTTTTTCAACAAAATAAACTATTCTAGTAACTATGCAGAGAGAAGCATACGTATAGGTCACATGCAATCAGTGCCAGCTTTGCACTGGAACGACCCAGAATACCATGCCGGAACCCGTTTCAAGTGTGAGCTGAGCTTCACTCCCTCCCTGCCTATACGTGAGGCTTTCAGAGCCTCTTTCCAGCATCTCTTCCATACAGATTGTTCTCTGTGTGCTACTGTAATTATAGACATACAAATGGCAAGTGTTTCAGGTGGAAGCCATTTCTTAGGTACGTGGCTGTATGGAGCAAAGAACAGCGTTGACGTCAGTGGCTCATGACTAGGTCTCCCAGGTGCTATTGTAGTACTTGGAACAGTAAGGAATACGCTTTGTGTGTATGATGTATGCCTGCCCACTGAGCATATACAAATAAATATTACGCAAAGGAAGCCAATTCAAAATGAATTGTGGTTTCAATCTGCAGTTAATGCTCCTGGTACGTTCCTGTATTTTTGCTCAACTCCACTGGGTTCAATGGGGAGGGGATGTTCAATGCTTGATCCATGTGAGGTCAAGAAATAGGATTTCTGTGGAATTCTATACAAGTCTTTTCAAGTAGCTTCTCTCACACCTACCTCTGTGCACAGCAAAAAATCTGCAGAAACCCCAAGCTAGACATAAAATAAGCGCTTTTTACATTCTGTAAAACAAAGGATGTGAAACAAAGGTTGGGGCCTATGATGGCACCACCAGCAGCACAGCTTTGTTTTACCTGGATTTTCAGTTCCAAAAATGCATGCTCAAAAAAAAAAAAAAAAAGATAAATTGTTGAAAGCCACTTTTCTGTTGCTCTGCGTGCCTTTTTGCCTTCTGCTTGGCAACCTCCACACCTGCTGTTCTGACTACTAAAAATTCTCCTTTTTTTGTCCTGCAAGTATTTCTGCCTAAGAAGAGAGGACAAAGGATTCACCAGCATTTTTCTTGGTTTTGCTGCCTTGTAACTTTCAAAACGAAGTTCTTGTTAACAGTTCAGTGTTCTTGGGGCTCCAAAATTCAGGTTTTTTAATTAGAATGGCTATGAGCTAGGATGGTTGCACGTACTGCTCTTAAAATCAGCTTTTTAATGTATTCTTTAAGTGTATAGCAGTGAAAAACGCCATTTGCTGCTGCAGTGTGAGGCTGCTGTGTTTAACAGGAATGAGGCAAAAGCACAGGTGAAAGGAAATTACTCCCATCTTCTACCGTACAATTTTTCTTTCCAGCATTGGTTGGTTCAAGGCTCCCACAGAGTTTCCTTTTTCCTTAGCTGGTGCAGTGACAGCTCCTCCTTCTGTTCTAGTCTGCTTTAAGAACAGCCTTCATTTGTGATGTTACTGAGAAACATTTCAGTGTTTGAAACATTTGAATATACCATCATAGATGTTTTAAGGAGGAAGGCCGGTTCTTTCTCAGTTTACTCTGATGGGTGTTTTTCATCATTATCTTTAATGAGAGGGTGAGCAAGATTGGACCAAAATGTTTCCTGGAATCGAAAGAGTTATTTGCCTCTTAAGGAAACACGATGGCTAGTTTCAGATTTCAAAACTGAAAAAGTCTTGCCCTTTGAACAAATTCGTACAAGAGCCAACCCATCCCAGAAACACCACCACCACCACACATGCGGACACGGTAGATTAAGTGCAGAATTTTGCCAGTTCACCCCAGGTGACTACCTGGGCCGTTTTATTTCTCACAAGCCTTGTTGCTGCCAGCACGAAGGGTGTATCAACACTACTCTGTGGTATAAAGACAGCTGAGCTGGCTCCAGATGAACCAACTTAAATACTGGAAGCAACCTATATTTCTTCACAAGGTAGATGAGCCTACACATAGGTCTGCACCAGGACAGCTAGCGTGCTTTCAGTTCACATTTAGAACTGGCTTGCGGTGTACTTTGAGATGCTTTCCTTAGGAAAGTTGGAATAATACTGCTGAAATACTTGTAGTGCAAATCCATCTATGTCAGATAAGCTACAAATTATGTTGGCATAGTAAAATGATCCTCGGGGGGGAGTGCGGGGGGGAAGTATTTTTGCTAGTTTAACCACTACTGGCAGCTTCTGCCAGCACGGCTGCATTAATCAGGGGTTGCACCCTTTCCTGACTTAGCTAACTGTGCCAGCAAAATTAGCTGGTTTTCCCATTGCAATGTGTCCCGGTTTTAAAATGTGTTAAGTAGCATAGTGACATTTTTGAGCAGAACACAGGTTATCATTTCAATACTTCCTGGCCAGAAAACCATTTTAGAGCCCTTTAGAAAGCACTAGCTCTAGTGCTCTAGGACAGGGCATGCTTAAGGTAATAACTTTGCAAGGATTGATGCCTAGTTGTTAGCCAGAGTTAAAGTACAACTTGGTACCCATACAGGAGCTTGGAATGTTTAATTAGGTTGTAAAGGAATGGAGTGAGAAGGAAACGTCCTTTCTAAAGTTGATGGAAAGACGAAAACAGTGTTCATGAGAATTCTGAATTCCTTTGAATTTGACATGTTTAAATTAATCCTTTTTTCTGAGTCCACTTTAACTTTTGCTTAACTTACTCCTCATCTTTTTTCACTTTCGAGCAAAATAATTTTTGAAACTGTTTTACAAACCCAGAGTGACAGAAGGTTAGAAACCAATCTGTTTAGATACAGATAATGATTAATGATGTTCAAGAACGTGAGAATGAAATAAAATTTAGATGTCAACAGACTTTTCACTGAAAGGTTTATTTTTCAGAAGAGGCCATTTTCAAAGGAAAATGTATCAAAAGTATTCCCACAGAAACTATAGGCAGTTCTTAAATTCTGTATATATACAGCTGACAATGTATTGGTGAAACAAAAAATTTGCTCACACTTATTTTTCACTAGATAAGTTGTTGATATATTACTTTTTTCCTTAAATGGATAATAAAAATACACTAGCCAGGTTTTATAGGTACACATTTTGTCAGATTTTAGAGCTATGCTGTAATATAGAAATGAGCGATGTTTGTCTATTAGATTTGGGAGATTTTTAAAATATTCCTGTTATAAAACCTCTAATCTTACCTGTATAACTTCTTTTATTTCTCAGTAACATCTTTAAAATTACAGGGACAAACTGTTTCCAATAAACTAGTTAGAATTTACATTATTAATTTAAGACTTGGAAATTGTAATATTTTAAATTAAAGTACTTTTGCTCGGTTCTGTACTGAAAGTATCTCAAAAACACAAGCTTAAGTTTCCCTAGAGAAGAGCTTTGCATTTCTTAAAAGCTGAAATGATAACGTGATTAAGGGTAGAGATTTGTAATCACTTTAAGTGAATCCTGTCCTGCTCTCAAGCTCTCTTAGAAAATTATTACAAAACTGTGTGTGTTTCCTTATCATTCCTGCCTCATGGGAGACCAAGAGCATTCATAATTTCAGCATCAAAATTCAGTTGTTTCAGATTACTTTGTTCCATGAATAGACCAGACTTGATAGTTTCATCTTACTAGATTTATTTATTAATTCATTAATGAAGCGCTTGTTTCAGCTCACACAGCTGGCTAGTCTTAGAAGTTGGTTGCACAAAATCACTCAGCTGCCTTGTTTCATTCAATGATCCAGGTAGACATCTGAACTGAGTTTAGTTCGTTAAAAATAAGGATTCTGGATGCCTACAACAGATCTTCGTCAGCTGCCTACACTCATGCTGATACAGCACATGCAAAGGAGAATATATGAATATTTTAGTCTCTTAACAAAACTAAGTGGTGTTCAGAGCATTGGGAAAGATTGCAGCTCTTGGCTGCAGAAGGAATTTTGCTTATGAGAAGTGAGAAGGTTGCCACTAACTTGTAGCTGAAGTTAGTTATCAGTGTCAGTAAATCATCACAATTGCAGCTGCTGTTTTTACATAACTGACTGTCTCCCCAAAGTAATTTAGGTATTTTTCCCCAAAATGAGATCTAATGTATACAGTGAAGGGCCAGTTGTAGGACAGACATCAAGCTAAAATTTTCTGACCTTCATCAGCAATAAATCCAGGAAATCAAATATTTATCCTACCAAATGCAAATACGTAATGAATTGCACCAAGAAATTGATTAGCTAAAGTTTATTTGCACTACAGCTACATTATAGTAATATCTTTAATATCTTCAGTTTTGCTATGGAGGCAGTGAGGAATTTGGCTGTCAATAAAGATTTTGTGCTATCTTAGGGGAGTTTCTCATCACTTAAATTTTGTGATTAAAAGGTCTGAATGTGCCACTTATTCTCTACAATTAATTCTCTTGTAATAAAGGAATCCTTTAACTTCTGTATCAGATTCTACTGTGCAATGTACTGCGTAGTTAGGATAGGAACTGCTAAAATCCATTTCCAACTTCCATCTCAGGATGTAGGTTTAGGACAGGTCAACAATGGCTAACTAAATGTGTTGGTGAAAAGGGAAAGGGGTAAAAGAGGCAGGAGATGAATGAGCGGCATTGACACTTGCAGTGTGTAGAGGTTTCGTGGCCTTGTCCTATTAATAACAGCTATAGACTGCTTGAAGTTCACAAGATGGTCTTCAGGCTGTACTTAATAGCTTTATTTTTTAGGGCTCATCCTCTTCTTTCTTCATAACTGTTTGGAGAATAGCTGGGGGAAATAATGAACGGGAGGGTGAAATAAAGTTTATATTTTCAATTTTAAAATTCATGAAATAAGGGGAAAGAATTTCATCACCAAGTTAGTGTAATGTAAACGTCCTCATCTTTAGCAATACTAAAACCCTAACTGCAGTGCTTTATCTGCAGTGTAGATACTCATATGTGCTTAACTTCAAGCATATGTGTGGTAAGATGTTTTTAGCGAAGAGACACTGAGTAATGTGAATGCCGCACTATAATCCAAAAGGTTTTCTACCAGCAGTTCCTTTTCATAGGTTGTTTCAATCGTTTCAAGTAAGACAACTGTCAACTAGTTCTGTTTTTCATAAACATTTTCTTGAGGTTATTGCAGTGTGAAACCACATGTTTTCTTAATAATCAGGTTTTCTTTCATGCCAGTTACATTGCTGCCTTTGTAATAAGACTGTTAATTTCATTGTAATAGCATTCATGAACTCATACTAGATGCATTTTTAAGCCTATTTTAACATGAGAAGTGAACAGAGCTGGACTAGAAGTTAGGTTTGGATCACAGCCTTCTCTTTTCCATCTAATTTTAAACAGCTTTCTCAACCACTGTGATTGTCTCGGCTGCGTTATTCATCCCCTTACTGCTGCCACAATGCAACCAGTGTTGTCTGTGGTCTTCGGATGAGCAAATAGGTTGAGAGGAGGCCATTTCCCTGCTGGTGATCCTCCTTGTCTCAACAGTGTAGGAAGCGCAGCAAAGCGCATATGTGTCTGAGCTTAGTGAGGGTGTTTTCCAGGAGGAGACTGGGGAATAAAAGATTATGGAAATCAGAGCTTTTCGAGGTATCATTTAATCATAACTGTGAAAGATGACCATGTCCCAAGAGAATGGAGGAAGAAGCGGAGGGAAGCCCATCACTGCAACTGCTGCTGTGGCGTGATTTCCCAGGGCCAGGTCACTGGTACTCACAAAGATTGGAAGGCCTGCTGGACATTAGTGTGAAAAGAGAGAGGCATCCTCAATTATGTCACGTGTTGTGGTATGTTTTTACCTATCGAGTTATGTCTGTATGTAATGTACCTATCTTGGTATAAGAGTGATATACCTATGTATCTTTTGATTAACCAGGAGAATTAGGAGAAGCTCTATGGCTCTCTGCACTTTTCTAATGCTGTAATTTTATTTACCTTGGAAGAGTTGGCAGCGATTGGGGTGTTTCTTAGGACCTTCTGGGCACTAAGAAAATACAAACAACTGAAACCGAAACGACACTAAAGTTACACGCACAGCCTCGCCCTAAAGTGTAGAGCCAGATGTAAGAGGAGGTATAGGAGGTATAGCAAATATGTTTTTTAAGGAAAGATTGTAAGAACTGGAAGTTGTTAGCCTAAGAAAAGGCTGGGTGAAGATACGATAGCACTTTTTGTATGTATTAGTTAAAGACTGATGCAAAGAGAGGTGTAACCAATGTATCTGTAGGTAAGTCGTTCTCCAGCTCCCCTGGGGGCTAGGATGGGCTTGAATCAAAAGCAAAGGAGCTACAGGTTAGACATAGGAAAAGCTTTCTAGCCATGAGCTTAGAGAAACACTGGAAGGGAATTGCCTGAGAAGGCTGGAAAACCCCGCTGGTGGTGGTGATTTTGGGAACTTCTGCTGAGAATGGTTTAGATGTACTTAATCCTGTGACAGAAAGATGGATTACATGACCTCTTGAATTGCTTTATTTTCTGTTATTCTATACAGAGAGCTATCTTGTGAGGCAGTGCTGATGTATTTAATAAATTCTCTTGCTAGCTCCTTTGTTCTTTCTAATAACCAAAAAATGCAAAATGTGCAATGTTTTTCAAACTTCTCTTCTAAACATAGCTTTTCTTTTCCTTCAAAGTGAAGGGAAGATTATTTCTACATAAAAATCTTGCCACATGAAATGGTTGTTTCTCTTGGCAGCTCTTCTTTCCAGTGATTCACTGATGCCCTTCAAGAAAAGACAGCTAGATAAAACTATAAGGATAACCAAAGCAATGTACGTAGCAGCAGAGTAAGAGCTAAAATGTCATGGTGTGTAAGTAAAAAGTAAAATCTGGCGTAATGATCTGATACATATATCTGGTGCCTTCACCTAAAGTCCGTGGTGAGGAGGGAGGTTAAAGGCAAACGAGTTCAGTTTCTGTAGCGGTGGTGAGATGAGAAGTTACAGTGCAATTGCAGGCTCTTCATCGGCAGAAACAAAAAGCCACCCACCTGCTGTGTCTCATATTAATGTCTGTTTTCCTTGATCATAACATTACAGCACCTTTCCTTTGAATGTTGCTCTCTTTGAATCATTCATTGTTGCATCTTCTGCAAGGGAAAGCAACATTCCTAGCATAACCCTTATTCCGTGAAAAGATAGCAGAGCACTTAAAGAACATGAGTAAGGACCATTTTTTCTATTTCATGGTAGACATGTTGAAACACAGAGTGAAAAAAAGCCTCTAAAAGTGTGATTCCCCAACCATTTCTTTAGTCTACTTTATGATGTAGCTGCAGAGGTACTTGTGATTGCTAGCAGAAGGGAGGAGGTGGTGTGAGGCTAGGAATCTCAAAGGATATGGAAAAGGGTGGGCATTCTCCTTCCCTCCATAGTGACCACAAATAAGCTTAAAATGGTGCATTAAAAATTAGAATTGGTGCATTAGACTACCCTTCTAATCACTGATTTACAGAACTGGAAAGAAAACCTAATCTCTTAGTCTCCAGGCCCTCAAATTTCATTAAAAAACCAAAAACAACAAACAAACAAACAAAAAAAAACCAGCCCCCACACCAAAAACTAAAAAAGAAACTACAGCCAAATCTACCTTTCCTCTTTCTTTCAAATGTAATTCTCTAGTTTTAAAGTGTCCTGTCAGTCTTGACTGATAGTAATCAGCTAGATCACTGCTAATTACCATGTTTCTATCATTTCTATTCTGTGGCCTAGCAGTAGGAAATACTTTGTACCATCTAGGCACTTTCTTTTAGCGTGCCGCCTGTTCTCCTGCCCATCTCTTCCACCTGGCTGATTGAGCTCTAATAGCTCAGAGACATCCTCGTGATACTGCACTAAATCTGACTGCTTTAGTCAGACAACAGCATGTAAAAAAAAATTTCAAAACGGTCAACTAGTGAATGGCTAGGTTTATTTCTGTCCTCCTAAAAATGGTCATATTCACTGTAATGATCACTGGAGCAGTAGTTATAAAATCAGAACATTCCCCTATCATCACAAATATTTATATATGTATACATATACATGGATTCTGTCACTCTCCTGGCCTTTGATGTGTGGCTCTAGTGTTCTAGTCTCTTGCTCTGATCTTCCCAGCTGGCACTTAATAAAATACAAGCATCACAAGACTTGGATTAAAATGCCAATTTCGTTGTTGCCAGTTCTATTGGACATAATTGAATAAATCTTCCCCTCCCTGAAAAGCTTCTAGATTTCTACATACAGTACTGATTTAAAAATTACCAGTAGGGCTGTATGTACTCAATTACTAGCAAGACTGTACTTTCCAAAAAACATGCATCTTATTTCCAGGCTGAGTTAGTCTTCCGTAACTGATAGGCTTCCCATCATTCTCACTGCCTGGTCAAATTGCATGCTACTAAGTGAGATATTTTACAGAAATCTACTATATTGTTACTATCTTTAAGCTACCTTCATCAAATAAAATTTACTTTACCATAAGCCCACAGTGATATGCATTAATTAAATTACTCTCCTTAATTATTTATTAATTGGATTCTGTATTAACCATTCCATTAACTTTCTCTAGATCCACATCACACTCACAAGTTTGTAATTACCTGGATTATCTCATTTACTTCTAAAAATGTCCTTGGGTTTCTTCAGGTACTCTGAAAGCTGCCATAGTTTCCCAACAAACTGAAAAAAGGATATATATGTCCCCCAGCCAGCTCTTCTAAAATAACTGGATACAAATTACACAGAATTGCAAATATCAAATTACGAACCTTAGTATCAACTCATTAATGTCATCCTAAATTATTCCTGATATGGAAATATTTAATAGTCTCAGCTATACCAAACATCTGTCTCTTCCCAGATACACAACAGAAGTGCTTATTGATCTCTTTTTAATTAACTGTTGCTAAAGCCAAGATTTCCCTCTAGTAATGAATTACTATCAGAATTCCTGCAGCTTTGGTTTACTCAGGAAAAAACCTTTTTTCTTTTATTCCTAACAATATTGGCAATAGCTTGTTCTTTGTATCTGTTTTTCTTGATTAAACTCCTACATTCTTAACCTCTGGCTTATATTAAGTATTACTCTTTTTTATGCAATTCTAACTTTAAGTCTGCTTGGTGTTTAATTAATATAATATTCCTTCTGAAAACAGGAGGTGGCTTTTTCAAACAGGATTGCTGCTTAGAGAAATATTCTTAATTAGCATTCATAGTTTTCTGCACTTTTTTATTTTCCTAATGATGTTACGGTTTCTAATTGTTTTCCCCTTGGAAGAACTGACTTATTTTAAAGCTACAAATACATGGCTTGGATGTTAATCATGCTTGCAGATAACAAGATAAACTATCATGATTTCTTGTACAAAAGTTACACTGATTTTTAGGTTTCTGATCTGTTGTTTTTCGTATGTTAAGATGACTTCTTAGAGAATCTGCTTGTGGCAGACACAGCATTTTTTGTTAGTGAGAAGTCTTTTGTCTCTAAACACTTTGTAGATAGCACTGTGTCTCCCCTCCTGTGTCCACATATTTTACTCAGAATTTAGTTATTCATGATAATGTTGATTTTCACCCCCTCCCCTTTTGTTACATGCAGGTGCAATTGTCTTGGGATTTTAATTTGATTCAGTAGATTGTAGTAGACACCTATTAGTAAACTACCTAGTATTTATATGATAAAGCACTGATTTTGTAACCATTTGGCATCATGTTGCTCTTGAGCTGTCAGAAACAGTGTAATTTTTGACATAAATTGCCATTTTCCTTTCTTTTTTCCAAGTTGCTCCTTAGACCGTAGAACAATTTTTTTAACAACCCGAGAATTAGGCTAACCCCACCAGGTTTCAGTAGCACCACCTAGGTTTTCTGTCTTATAGCCCAAGCTCCCAGTGTTGCTGTCCAAACAAATGAATTACCTCCTTATTATTCTCTAATGTCAACGTGAGTTCAGAATGCGGAAGACCTTACACGTCTGCATTAGCAGTGACAACAGGATAGGGTAACAGACGTTCCTGC
>NW_009232546.1:36168-43123 GCF_000690835.1 Fulmarus glacialis
TTGTGATGGGACAGAGCCTCTGCTAGAGCTGTAGAATGTGCAGCTGGTGACATTGAATCACTGTGGATATGAGATGCATTTGGACTCACCCAGTTGTGGGGCTGTTCCGCAAAAAACTAGGATAGCCTTTTTATGATGACTGCCAGCCAAACTGCATTGCATCTCACCCCCATTTCTAGGAAAACAAGAAATAATAATCCTGTGAAATGCTCCGATTCTAATGAAAAGGAATTTTTTGAAATGTTTCCAACCATCTCAGTTGCTTGACCCACTTTCTGAACCACTGCACCCTCTAATGGGGTAAAACAGATTGACTTTCAAAGCAGCCAGTTTATTTTTGTATTGTTTATATCCTTCTAGTCCTTATAGGCATAATACAACAGCCCATTCTTGTGACAGTAAAAGAAGCACAGTTTTGCTGAATGTAGATTACAGGGGAGGTGTGAATATCCAATAAAGACTTTATATGATTCATCTCTACTCTGGGTTAATGAAAAGTACGTAAATAGCTGTATACATTCATGGTGAAATGAGAGAGAAATTTTAACAAAATCGCAGAAAGGAGAATTTATTTCACCTCTTAAGTCCAGAAAAAAGTATGATTTTTTTGGTTTTTTTCCCTTATTGTGTGAAGCCATCGCATTTTACCAAAGCTTTGTGGGGAAGTAAAAGTTTGAACAACGAAAGTGAGATGAAACAGACACTTAACCGTGATGTTGCATCTTGTCAAACAGGTAATTCTCTAATGGACCAATGAAAGCCAACGATGACAAGTTGTGGTCAACAGTCCTTGAATGTGCTGATGGTTCTCCTTTCCTTACTCTTGTCAGCAGGTAACTTTTATACTTTGAATTTATCTTTCACTGATGTGTGCCACAGGGAAAAATTAGTTGCAATTTAATACTGGGTTCCTACAAAACAAACAAGATCAAATGGATTGTTAATTGAGTAATAAATAAATAAAACCTCTCTGTATTTAAGAACTGGAAGCTGGAATTTGAAATGCAATTGAAAATTCAGTTTAAGAAGGAAAAAGTGGTGGGATACTGACATGGTAAAGCAAGCTGAAAGTTAAAAAGAAACAAAGCTAATGTTTTGATATGCTAGTTTTTCAGCTCATCTAAAAGAAAAAAGCAAGCTCTACACCACTGTACAATCCAACCATTTTGCTAAATAGCCATCTATTGGAAGTAGAGCAAGTGGGGTTCCAATAGTGTGTTTTTATGTGTGCACACAAGAGTATGTAAGCATGTGAAGGATTGAACTTGGAACTTCAGCTATTCTTGAGATGAATACGTGTTAGATACAATGTAACTTGTCTTACATATGTTTAAAAGAAAAATGCCTGACATCATGGTATACAAATATTATGTTATTTTTCTGAACCTAAAGAATTGACTGGACCAGGGAGTGGTTCCAGAGACTTTTCTCCTGATGCTTGGTAGATCTGCCCTAGATGTTTACTACTAGCGCACTGAAAGGACTTGTGCAGAAATCTGTCAGTTGTTAGATTGAGAATTAGTTGAATGCTATGATTATTAGTTGCATTTGTTCTTCAGGAGTTATTTATGACATTAGGGTTTTCTGTAATTACGAATGATTATTTAAAAAAAAAAATTAAAAAGGTTCTTAGCCCAGATAGATTTGATCCTACAAGTTTTTAACTCTCAGTACAACCTCTTTTATCCTCCATTCTTGAAGCACTTTTTAATCCAAAAAGTTCTTTTCTTCCATCACTGCTCCATGTTCCCTTGTACTACATCACATTCCTAACCACCATACTTAAAACTCTACCAGGCACTATGTATCTTGAAGTATCCTTGTGCTCCAGTAAGAATTGTTACTACTCTGTCCGCGTAATGCCTATAATATTCAGTGTTAGATCTTCATCAATTAGTTCAAGTGTGCATTTTGCTGCCCACAGTCTCATTGCTTGTTTGCAAGGGTTCACGTTGATTCTCGCTAATGATAGTTCATTATTTAGCTATAACTGACACAGTCCTTTTGCTAACAATGTTATAATGCTATCAACTAGACGACTACTCCGCCTAATCTTAAAACACTGTTTTCCTTTAGAGTCCTTCCACTGATACCTCTGTGTATGGCGCTGCATCCCCAGCTATGTAACTACCCTCCTGCTATGTACTAGCATCAGGCGCAGGGGTTGTAGCAGCTGCTTTGTTGTTTTCCAGGTTAAAACCATTTCAGAAAGCTATTTCCCTGGTGCATGAATGAAGCCAGTTATTCAAGAAGACCTCAGTGAATGAATCCCAGTGATCAAACATCACAAAACTTTTCCAGCTGCTCCAGTCTCTTCCATTGATTTTTGTTAAGTTTTCATACCTTTACCACTCTTTATGGAGAGCTTCTACGAGAGACCTCCTGAGATCCCACTTCTCCAACCATTTTCCTCAAGATAATATAAGTACCTATGTTCCAGTTGAATGGGACACTCTGATTACACTCTGTGTGCAAATAGAAGTAGTCAGCCACTGGTATATATGCACATTTATTCCCTCAAAGCCAGTGTTCTGATGTTTTTTTCTCTTAGAAGAAAAGTACTGCCTCTGAAGTACAATGTTTTTACTTGAAACTAATTACATATAGCTTTTATTTCTTACATAATTTATCTATTAACATCACAAACTATTGTCTTTGTAAATGTGTACCTTATCTTCTTGTTGCTCCTTGGCTATTAGTATTTTATTATCTGACAATCATTATTAGCATGTAGATACAGGCTTAATTTGAGATCATCGCAACAAGCCAGCCTAACTCTGCTCCTTGGGGAATTTTACTACTGACATCTGTAGGAGTGGGTTTAGGTCATTGCTAACTCACATGCATTTTACAGGATTAAAATTATTTATTATTTTGCAGTCAGCATGAATGTAAATTTTTTTGTCCAAGGCAGGTCAGCTTCTGTAAAGGAAAACTACTGGCTTTATGCAGTGAGAATGACAGGGGAAAAAAAGGATGCTACTCTCACTGGAATGATATGAACATCACTTTTAAACTGAGCTGAAATGAAAATCTAATGGCAAGACTCCTTTTGAGTTCCCTAGATTTACAGAATTCTGTCTGTAAGGTCATGCTTTACTTCCAAGTCTTTGATATACTAAGATTCACAATCTTAGTACTAAATTTCTAAAATCTTGTATGCATGGTTGAAGACTGCACTTAACAGTTGGAAGCGTAACTTTCACTGACTCCAGAGGCGGAATGAAAGTAAGGGCACGAGTAACAGAAAAGTTCCCAGAGCCTGGTCTTCATCCTGTCAGAAAAGGAGAGAAGCAGCAGCAGAGGCAGCGGAGCAGAGGTGTGGTCAGATACCGAGGTCGTGGCTCAGAATGAGGATGAAGTTTGGCAGCCTTAGCTGTGTGGTTAGGAAGGAGATGCAGTTGCCTAACGTGGGCAAAATGCTCTCAGGGCAGGGACAAATAACGCAGAAAAGAAAGGCTTCAGTTCAGAGTAGGTAGGGTATGGCTCCATTTAAAAAAAGGATGAAATTGGTTTGAGAATACTGAAACTTCAGACTGATTTTATATCAGTGCTATCAAGATCACATTGGCATGCAATTTTAGGATTTGTGAACACTTACTAGTTGTACTAGCTGCACAAGGAATGCATAATAAAAGGAGGAGCTGCATGCAGTCATGCCAGAAGAATATCCTTTCTGACCACTAACTCTTAGATTTGCTTTGCAGTAATGTTGATACTTATATTCATTTAAAGGTTTGAAACACATTTATAAAATCAGGGATGACAGCAAGGCTTATACTAACAAGCAAAAATTGACAGATTATTTGCACATTACAGTACTTTTTTCTTTGAAGTACATCCATGTAGCAAAATTATCAGAGGAGCTCAAATGATTGGCATTGTGCTAAGTAAAATGCATACACATGAATATTTCTGTGGATCCATATGGAAAGCTTATAAAGACCAGCCATTCTGAAAGCCTTGGGGCTTTAAAAATTTAGTAGCTAAATTAAAAATTTAATCAGCATACACAGATCTCTAACTGTGAACAGATAGGGAATTAACAGTTTGATGTACACTGGCTGTTTACTTTTTAAGGTAAATTAGATAAATCTTAAGATGAGCTAAAATCAGTCATTTGAGGCATGACAGACTATTCTCCTCTCAAAATTAGTAGGAACAGAGATAGGAGCATCCATATCACTTGACTGTTCAATAATACTTTTCAAAAATAGGATGAGAACTTGCACATGCAACTCCACTTCAGAAACAGCTGTCATCTTTGCAACAGACAACTTAAGGGCCTTTCAGGTACAATACTTTTATCTGAAGTATTTCTGTAGAAATAAGGCTCTTTAATCCTCAGGATTTAAGCAAAGTTATTTTCAGGAAAAATACTTCTTAAAAAAAAATAAATTACACTTTGTTTGTTGGATCTCTGATATTCTCAGAGAGGCAAAGACAGCAAGTAAAATTACACAGATTACAATAAATCGATAAGGTTTTTTCACTGTATACTAGGTACAGCTGGGATGGGGTTAATTTTCTTCACAGCAGCCCGTATGGTGCTGTCTTTTAGATTGGTGACCAAAAGGGTGTCGGTAACACACCAGTATTTTAGCTATCGCTGAACAGGCCTTACATAGGATAAAGGCTGCTTCTGTTTCTCATCGTGCACCCCAGCGAGGAGACCAGGGTGGGCAAGAGCCTGGCAGGGGACACAGCTGGCACAGCTGACACCAACTGGCCAAAGTGATATTCCGTTCCGTGTAACGGCATGCTCAACAATAAAACTGGGGTGGGAGGTTATCCAAAAATTGCTCAGGGACTGGCTGGGCATCAGTCTGCTGGTAATGAGTGGTTGCTTTAGCATCACTTGTGGGTTGGGTTTTTTTTGTTGGTGGTGGTGGGTTTTTTTTTTTCTTACTCATTTATTAAACAGTCTTTATCTCGACCCATGAATTTTCTCGCTTTGCCCTTCTGATTCTCTCGCCCATCCCACTGGGAGGGGGAGTGAGCAAGCAGCAGTGTGGTGCTTAGCTGCATACCAGGGTTAACCCACCACACACCAACAGCCAAATTCAGACTGTAATTCAGTCATCAAGTTACACTCTTATTTGTGCATTTATTTTAATCACTGACACACATCTTACTATTTAAGGATTTGCTTAGGGACTACATTTTATTACAGACATCACTTCTCCTCTGACCTGATGTTATCTTCATTCTCCCTTCATTCTGTAGTCGTCCTTCCCCCAGTTTTCATCCCCAAAGAAGTTTGGGGTTTGTTTTCCTTTTAAAATGGGCAAAGGACCTGTCTAGGGATCAGGGGACACTTTCACATGTGCTGTTAAGTAAACCACTTTGCAGTGACGAGCAAGCTAAACTTCTTAGGTTCCTCTAGTGCATTCTCACAATGCAGTGTCTCTCTCAGAGTACTAATAATGTCAGAAGCATGGAAGTATTTGATTGCTTATGAAGCACAAAGAACTAGTTTTAATTCTTATAACATGCTCTAGATGCATATACAAGTCAGGTATAACCTTGCAGGGCTGCTGTTCCCTTGTGGTAGCTTAACACGGGTGTAATTCACCTAAGCTAAGTTGTAGTAATAACATATGAAAAATGATATTTTTGCTATCCTGTTATTTGCAAAGCTAGTTCTGGTAATAAAAGATTTTCCATTAAAATGTCCCAAACTTGAAACCACCATCCATACTGGAGGCCTCAAAAATTACTGATGTGTAACTAGTTGTAATAATGTAACTTTTAAAAGGAAAAATAAGTTAATATATCTTTAGCCATAAAAGGCATTATACCTGCATTTTGAAAAAAATGATTATTCTGTTGATACGCATGATAAACAAAATTTGCGTTGCACTCCAAGGCTTTGCAGGTATCAAAGAAGAAAATTTTGTTTCCTAAGAGCAGCTGATATAATCAAAGTGCAGATATTCCAACTAAGAAGGAATAAGTCAAGATGGATAAAAAGTGAGAACTGTCAAACTGATCGGTTCAGTTATATTTTCTCTATGGCTGCAACTGAAGTAGTACATACATTAAGCCATCTAATTCTGGTGAGAAATCTGTAGGTTCAGTGAAAGTTATCCTTCAGCTCGATAGGGAGAACACTGGACAAGGTGGGGAGAAAAAACCCAAACATAAATGTTCAGGACATAAGCAACCCCTAAAGGAGAAGAATGGAAAGACATTTTTCTTACTAGAGAGTTTATTGCACAGCTTTTTCGATATAGCACATATGTATCTTCCTTTGAAGCATCTGAAGCTGGCTATTTATCAGAGAAGGGTTAGATGGACACTCTTCTCCTGGATACTGTAAATAAAAATACTGTGGATAAACATCACTATCAGAAGTGCAGTGCCACACTATGAAGGTTACCCCTTCACATGCATTTATTAGGTCCAATAATAAGACTGACTTTCTGTTTGTTGACATCATGGACTCACCTTTTTCCCTAGTAATGACGACTAGTGGAACTACACACGTTGTAATGCATATAATGCACCCTTGCAAGCTGATGCCAAATATTTACAAAACACTTAGGGACCTTTATAGGTGCTTAACCATGTGCATCTAATGCCATTTGACTTGCCCCAGATCATCCATGTGTGCACCGGACCTACAAGAGACCAGCGTCTCCTCCACTGAAAGCCGGAGATCAGACAGGACAGCCTAGGGAAATCTTAGCTGGCACTGGAGACCTGTATTTAAGTAACTGAATCAAGCTCCTTTTCTTGTTAGAAGTCAAATACTTAGTTAAAAGTTCTATTTAGTTTGTGAATTTCTCTCATGCCACATCTCTTCTGTTATTTTCTAGATTTAACTTTTCCAAAAACAAATGGTACGTAGTTAAAACTCAAATGATGGTGGGACAGAGTGCAACCTCAGCAGGTTTCTGTTGATGCAGAAGTGGGAGGAGTTGCTGATAGGGTTGTGCTGCTATCCAGAGGG
>NW_009232547.1:0-12184 GCF_000690835.1 Fulmarus glacialis
GTCCCTTCCAACCTAAACTATTCTATGATACCAGGATTTGACTCTGTGAGCTATGTTTCTTCAGATCACATTTCTTATGTTATAAATAAAAAAACTTACCGGAGGAAATAAAAGGTTTATAGGAATAAATATGCTTAGAATATATTAAATTAATGACTGAAAATGAATAATACATTTAAACTGTAAGCTGCTCACAAGTTGCCACAAAGTGAAATAGATTATTTATTGTTGTTTTGATGAAAATATATCTAATTAGGCTCTTAATATAATATATGAGTACCTGAATTATGTAGCTCATTCAAATGAGATGCAATAAAATCTTAATTACACACTGCATTACCATGCATTTCATATGCTATATATCTTTACTAGAAAGCTATCTAAATATTTGAAGGAATTAAAAACAAAGCAAAAAAACCTTTTTATTTCAAAACAGGCAGCTGTAAACCTTCGTCTTGCAAACATTTGCTCATGTTCTGTCCATAAGAAATGTCATTGGTTTTAAATCATTGTGGTAAGTGCTGAAAACTGAGCAGATTTGTGCAAACCATTAGCAAACTTGAACCCTAAAGAGCCAAGTACAGAAGCAGAGAATTTAGTCTTTACGAGTAAATTTTAGATTTCTCTAAAATAACTTCAGATCACTTTTGTTCATGTGAATACAAAATTTCAATTGTTTTATTTTATTGTAATAGGAGCATTATAAAATATATAGATAGGTTTTATAGTTAAGAAAATACAAAATGGTACAGAAAAATACATCAAAAACATCTGAAGCATGATAAATTGTAGAACACCTTTGAAATATCTAAAACATAATTGATGCTCCAGCTTCTTTCCAGGCTTTCATTCTCTCACTGCTGAAAAGAGCTCAATGAATAATCTGATCAGATACTCTATTAAATTTCACTTCCTTGCTTTGTTGGCTCAAGAGGATGGGCAACATCATGCCAAGGCAGGCTGGGGGTAGAGGAATGCCACTGAATGTAAGTGTGGGATCTTGCTTAGCATGATCAAAATTGTCAGAACAAATTTGTAAGGTATTGACTGATCAAATGTCAGTGTAAAACTGTGGGACAGCATATGAGGTGCTCTTAAGTGTGGAAAGTAGCTAACTGTCGTGGTTTAACCCCAGCCGGCAACTAAGCACCACCCAGCCGCTCGTTTACTCCCCCCTGGTGGGATGGGGGAGAGAATCAGAAGGGTAAAAGTGAGAAAACTTGTGTGTTGAGATAAAGACAGTTTAATAGGTAAAGCAAAAGCCAGGCATGCACAAGCAAAGCAAAACAAGGAATTCGTTCACTCCTTCCCATTGGCAGGCAGGTATTCAGCCATCTCCAGGAAAGCAGGCTCCATCATGCCTAACGGTTACTTGGGAAGACAAACGCCATCACTCTGAACGTCCCCCCCTTCCTTCTTCTTCCCCCAGCTTTATATGCTGAGCATGACGTCATATGGTATGGAATATCCCTTTGGTCAGTTGGGGTCAGTTGTCCCAGCTGTGTCCCCTCCCAACTTCTTGTGCCCCGCCAGCCTACTCACTGGTGGGGTGGGGTGAGGAGCAGAAAAGGCCTTGACTGTGTGTAAGCACTGCTCAGCAGTAACGAAAACATCCCTGTGTTATCAACGCTGTTTTCAGCACAAATCCAAAATGCAGCCCCATACTAGCTTCTATGAAGGAAATTAAAAAAAAATGATGAACAGAAAATATGAAGAACTGCCAAATTAATAGCTAAAGAGTCTGAAATGATCTGCTCTGCAATAACGAATATGACTAGAGCTTTTGCATTTGTGAGATTTTCTGGCAGCACTTCTCTGAATAGGGTATGGTATATACAATATGTTCTTTGTGTATATCTCTGTCACAGTTAATGAGATTTAATATATGCACACCAAGGGTGTATTATATCTCTAGGTATAGAAAGAATTGCACAGCATTGCAAACATTTCCTAATGTTACCCATCTTTCTTTTGAATCTGCAAGATCAGGCTATGCAGCATGGATAGCAGACAAGAGAGAGAAACATGCCTTTGTTCTTACTCTCAGTTTGTGTGTTCATTGTAATATATCACCCTAACACTTGCAAAGTAGAAAATGAAGTACTTTTTGCGTTTTTAAAAAATTTGCTTTATGAACATAGAGTAATAGAGCCATTTTAATACACGGATATACAGCAAGAAGATGTGATTAAAGGCCCAGTTTACTTCCCTGGATTTACCTCAGTATTGCAGAAGTTCTAGCCCAGTGTTATAACTCTATAGTTCCTCAACTACAGTAGGCTGGAGAATCTGTCCTTTTAAATATGCTGAAATTTCAGCATTTATTTTTAACTGTATATTCTGAATCTGACTGTTCTGAAGTCACAGACAAACTGGAGTTCAGTCTTCTGGAAATGAGCAGATTCCATCCCATTGTTTTCAGTTGCTTTGGTTTTGGCAGTTGGACCTTTAACATCAATTTCTTACAAAGGAGTACCGAGCTGAATAATGGATGTTGACACCTACAGTTTTGGCTGACCTCTTGGCCTTGCTGGTAGAAATCTCTCAAAGTTAGGAGACTTTTTTTGCTTCCCAAATACATGGATATGGGTAGGTAGGTACTCCAAATATTTAACCGAAACAGGCTTTTTAGAACTAGAGAGGAGGGGTCACTGAATTCTTGCCACACTCAGAATGCAGAGGTCTGAACTGGGCAACATCTAAGATGAATCTAAAGGAGATTCAAGCACCAGAGTGTATGATGAAAATAGATATCTATAGTTGTTCTTTAGAAGAGCTGTGTCCTTTAAAAAAAACCCCCAACAAACCAAGTGATGCCATCGTAAAAAATGGTGCTGCTACCGCATTTTGTGTAAATTCCTACGGGTTATAATCTTCATTCTGGGGAATAGGACATTTGCATTAAATTCTCTTTCCTACTGCAGCAATGAAGGGTATCTCCATATGAAGACATCCTGAAGCTTTGTTATTGTGCAGAAATTAATGCAAATAGTGTAAGGAGGAGGACAGTGCTGACTGCAGCTGAAGGGCATTTTGCTGGGAGGCAATTTGTAGAGTTCCACCACACCTTATTGCTGTAAAGCCCTGGATGTGCTCTATGGTAGATGTCACTGGGTACAAAGAATGATATTTATAGTTGGAAACTCAGGCTTCACATTTCACGGAACACAGTAACCACAAGGCTACTAAGTCATACTTCTTTTAGTCTCATAAATGTGTATAGTTTTCTTTTTTATTAAAAGTAGATTAGTTTTGATAGGAGATGGAGTGGCTGCCCCTTTCTCCCAATACATACAGAGATGGAGCACTGATTGTGGTGATAGCGGAAGATACAGTTAACTTTCCATGTAGAGAGAGCATATGTGGTTCTCTGCAAGTTTATGAAATCTTTTGAGGATTACACGAGAACTAAGAAATTACTTGCACAATCTGGACTGGTAACAGCATTACACAGAACTTTCAGTTTGAATTTTCTGAATATTGGAAGGCTTCTAGGTAGAAATGTTTTGGCATGACAAGTTTAACTTAAATTTTGAGTTGAATCCAGGTGAAAGCAGCAGAGATTGATACCCGTCTGCCCTTCCCCAACCACCTTACCAATGAAGGCAAGGTGAGATCAGCTGCTGGTGTTAGGAGGCTCACCTGGGTGGGAAAGGGCTCAGGTGTTTCCTTTAAAAAGCTGAGGGAGCAAGTGGTGTGTGGTCTTGTGGAGGTTTGCTTGTGGGGAAAGAAGCTTCTCCAGGTAAGTTGTTTGAGGAGTTGTTATCTCTTGAGAAATAAAATTATCTGTCCTTACTCTCTAATGTAGTGATGTGCATATATATGTATCTTCTATTTATGTATATATACATTTATATATGTGTATTTAAAAAGGGTATCACAGGGATAGGTAATGGGTGCTGTGTAATGGAGAGCAACTTGAGGTGAATTTTCTTGGCTGTGGAGCTTGAGATACTTGCACTTACTGCTTTGAGCTACTTAAGAGGGCTAGAGAGTAGAATTTGAGCTTTTTTTTTCCCTAATAAATGTAGACCCAATACAGAAAAAGAAAACAGAATGGTATTTTCCTGAAGCAAGATTGTTATTTGCGCTGTTGATAGCGATTATGGTGGAAACATGTCTGCCCTGTTATAGAAAAATGTTCAGGTTATTTGTATAATAAGAGTCATATAACTGCTAGCACAATGCGTGCTTTCTTCCTCAAAACCTTAGCCTTAAAAACTAGTTGAAATTGGACCATTGGGGATGATGTAAATGAGGCTTTTTATTTTTAAAGCGGAAGGGAAAAATTACTTAATGCAGTTACGGTAAACAAGTTTGCGATGCTCTATAAGGAGCAAGTTTAATTGTAGAGTCCCACTACTCATATATGCCATTGTTCATAAAATACTATTAATTGAAGTCACTAAATGGCAGCTAATTGTGAGCTTTTCATTTTAAAATAATCAAATATGTTGGTGTGGAAAGTACATAGTAGTTCAAAATCTGAATGGTATGATTAGGTAGGTAATTCATTAAAGGTATGTTTGCTGCTGGTTCACATGAAGGGTTTTAAGTCAGAATTCATTCAATGGGGTAACTTGGAGTATCTGAGCTGAGCTCTTTTTCTGTTGCCTTTGCATCACATAGAGCTGTTAGCTGGAATGAGGTGTCTAAAAGCAACGAGTTTCATTAGGAAGCACCGGAGTGCTGGGCTGCAGACCCTGGGTTGTGGTGGGCTCCAAAGGCGCCTGCAGTTGTGATGGGAGCTGTAAAGAAGAAAATCTGTCTGTGCTTTGGTGGAGCAGGCCTGCGTGACACAGAGCAAATGGACTTTTTATACTCTGTATAAATAGAGAAACTTCATGCTCCATGAAACCGGATAAATCTCAAACTCATGAATGTAACTGAGCCAGTGACTGTGGTTTAATACACAGTGCTGTCAGTTAAGACCTGCTCTTCTGCAGTAGAAGAGCAGTACTCAGTACTATAAGGAAACTGCTGTTTCTGGCTAACCTTTTGATGAATTCTCCATTTTCCTTATTTCCCACTGTTCAAAAGATGATTATTCTTGTCTCGTGCTCAGTTCCCAGGAACATACCCAAATCTAGCCAGACACTGCGAAGTGCCTGGGAGTGTCAGTTCAAGAGTGGGGTCCTGACTGTAGCCAGCTCAGTGTGCTTGATAACCAGATGAACCCAGTTAGCTATGGAACTGAGCCAGCTGGGGTTTTCCACTGCCATTAGGAAATGGAGGAATTGACTCTCAACCTCCCTGAGTCACCCATCTGGAAAACAGGGTTAAAAAGTGGTTGAAGAATTAATATTGAAATTATTTTGAAGGTTAAACCTGGGAAGGTGATGATTTATTATCAGGATGGCAATCATCACCATTCTGTTGTTAGCACAGCAGCTTTTTATGGAGTTACCTTTTGCAGCCGGGGCTTGCTATGGTAGTTTCTTTTCCTTTGCTTTTAAGCTGCTTAAGTGTTCCTGCGATATTGAGCTATATTGCACCTCTGGCACTGCCAGATGTGTCGGGATCATTATGACTTTTTGCTGACTTCTGTGTAATATAAATAGAAATACAACAGAGCAGACGTTGAAGTAGAACCAGTAACAGAGGCTATAGCACACACTTACTGTTACATTTTGAGGTTAGCTTGTCCCTGGTAGGTGAAGGAGTTCCTGGAAAGAATATAAAATATGAATTATGTAGCACGGATATTTGTGCAGGGGAAAAACTGGTATTTTCAGAAAGTTTATCTGACCTTTTGGAGTTCAAGTGAAGTTTATATGTCCAGCTCATAGTCCATAAATTTTAAAGCAGAAAAAACACAGTTTCTCCTTTTTTCAGTGTAATGAAGACATTCTCCTCTCTTTCAGTATAACTGTATTGTCAAATGGAGGACTGTTCAAGTAATCAGCAACATAATTGGGAAAGCTTTTTTGCTTGCTCTGTCTTCAGTTGAAATACAATCCTTATTTCTAATGCCCTTTGCAGCAGGGCAGTTTTCTTAAAGGAAAGGGAGGAAAAAAACCCCAACCTTTAATGAACAAGAGAGCCAAGGGAAACTGATACATTATATTTTTACAACTGTCTCAAAGGCAGCTTCAGCTTTCCATTTTTAGCAAATAAAAACCAGGTTATGAGCCTTAGAAAATGTGCTGTATGTAACTGATCTTTTCTTTCCCTTCCCATCCCCCTTTTTATTCCTCCCCTGGGAATTGCAGATTCCTGTGCTTGGACATCTTATTTATTAAGAGAAGTTAAACTGAGTGGCTGGAGAAAACTCTCCTTTGGAATTATACTGGCATGACTTGTAGAGGTTGGCAATGAGCAGGCATGCTCCGAAGATTGTTTGATTCCCTCCACTAGGGATTTCTCTTGCATTTTAGGGAAATTTTTTTGGCTTTAGCATACGGTGATTTATTTATTTCTAGACACTCTTAGCTATGTTTTTCTGCATATAAGATATTTGAGACTTATACTTGGAACTCTTGATGAACAAGTGGGACTAAGAGTTTAAAAGAAAACAGGCAATGTTTAAGAGGAGGATATTGCTAATGAAAGAACATGTTTCCATTTTTGCATCCCTTGGGAAAAAAAATGTGGTAATAGAAATCAGTAGTGTGCTTGGAAACGTGTGACTGGAACTGTAAAACCTTTCCAGGGTTATGCTCAAAAGGGTGAACAGTTTATAAGCTAGAAAAAAGCACAGACCCTGAGATAGCCCTATAGGCTGCATGTGATTCTTAGTAGCTGAGAGTAAGGACTCTAATGTGTCCTGTGCTGGGTGTGCAGGGCTGCATCCATGTTATGTAGAATAGCCACTCTCCAAAGGCTTAGTTGTATCAGATAAATAATTTTACCCAACAGCAAGGTATGTAAAATCATGCCTGCCTTTAAGCCTGTTGATTTCCAGTGGCAGCATTCTTAAGCACATGCCTAGTTTTTCTAAGAAGTGCAGCTAAATTGTTGTTTCTACTTATTTCATGACAACTTTGACATACAACTTCTTTTTTTCAACAGAGATTGATAAACTTTTGACTTACTTCCTCCCATCACCTCATCTAATCTACTTAAAATAGTATCTGAAATATGTTCATGTACAGAAAATAGATGGCTGTTTTCACAAGAATGAAAAGCAGCTACCCTTATTACACTTTTTATAGTATCCTGCATAAGGTTTTATTTAATAGCTTACCATAAATTTTTATTGTCATCTTTCTTTATCAGGTAAAACCAGATTCTCCTTCATTCTGGTTGCTTTTTTTTTTATTTTGGGTCTCCATAATCTTTGTTCTAGGAACGCAGGGTAGGTGGGAATTTGTGGCTGGATGTGCTCACATTGCAACCTGATCTTATTTGGAAATTATATTGGATTTTTTGGAAGAAGAACCATTTGACCAAAACATACACATTTTAATTGAATTTCAGTGTGAAACCTTTTGATTATAGCTGATAAATATGCTGAAAATCCTTCTTTTGAAGAATGTGGGCTAAATTTTTACTTTGCCTAGAACAAATGGCAAAAAAGAGACATCTTTCAGAATTATAAAAATTTTTAAATGAAATTTTATTTTTATTTTAAAATGATATATTTGTGGCTATATTAAAATAATTTCAGTTTTAGTATAATTTTGATACAATTTTAACTAATTTCAAGTTGAAATATGTGCTTGTTAAAATCTAGAAATCTTGCCTTGTGTTTAGCCAGAAGAAGAAATTAAAAATAACTTTTAGTCCAAACCATTTTTCAAATTAAGTCTGGATTAAAAAATGTTCTGTGTTTTTGCTCTTCTGCCATCATACCTGTTGTGTTCCATGTTAGGCACAGGAGCATATAAGCAATGGATTTTTTTTGTGTGGTGATTTTTTTTTTATTATTGTTAGACTTAGCTCACTCTTGAGCCACTATTATCGATATTCCATTTACTTCTAAACAAGAGCAAAGACATATTTTTGTTGAAATCAAGATAATTTTATTTTTATGATTTCTGGAAAAATGAGCACAAATGTATTTTTAATCTATTATAATATTTAGCTTATGTTTTCACCAAACACTTTGATGAAATTGCATGTAAATACATAAAATGAAGATTTATAAATGATGAATATTTTCTATTATTTTTCTTCTGTGTAGATAGTAAAATGTTTTTCTGTTTTTTAAACTGGATTTTTCCACTGTAGGGATAAACCAGGGAGTTGAAGTCCCTTGACAAAGGGGAAGCAGTCTCATATATAATCTTTATGGAGATCAGATACAGTTTGAAGAAGGTCAGATTTTACACACGCACAACCAAACCTTCAGCACAACTTAGAGTGTCAGATATTGGAGTATTCCCCCAAAATAAATTGAAATACCTAATGAGATCTGAGCTTTTCTGAAAACCTGAAATACGATGAAACCAGAAGCGTTGGTTTCTCTGCACATCAGTAAAGGTAATTTACAGTGTTTTATCTGAAAAAGATTTCGTCTTCTCTAACAAGGTCCGAAACATCCAACTTTTTCCTTGTATCATATCATCGGATGTGTAGATCACCAGTACTTGTCAATACCATCTTACTGTGGCTGTCTCTGAGTAGCACACATGATCTGCAGTGGAGGAATGAAGAAAGCTTAACCTGTGTATCAGTGCCTCTCTCCGTCCGGGCCACTTTGCATTTGCTGCTGCTAAGCTCTAGTGCTAAACCTTTCCAGACGCACTTATTGAAATGAATTTCCTTCTTGCGGTGTTTCAAATTGAATAGGGATCTCTGACTATGACACCTTGAGGAGTACGTATTAGTAATCCACCTGGGTGAGAATTTCAACTACATGTTATGTGTTGGTATTTGGTACTCAACCATCTTCATCCTGCTGTATTGGATCTTTCTTACTGTTTTTGATCTAAATAACTATGTAGCCAGAGGAAAATATATTTATGTTAATGGTTCCCATCTTCATTTCCCGTATCTGCTCTGAAACAATGCCTTTTTAACAAATAAAGGAACTGTGAAACATATGGTTAACTGTTTGTCACATGTAATGCCTTTGGAATCTGCAGATGCAGCACCAGGCAGGAGAGAGTGAAACGGCAGTATACATACTGTAGCTCAATCTTGGAAACAGCTGGGATCAATATAGCAAACATATTAGGTGGTCAAACTAGTGTTGACTAAGCTACATGTTTAGTTTATAAGGTTCTGAGGAATAGCCCTTTGTACGACAGGAGAAAGAATCTTAACGTGTGTAAAACCTCTTCTGAGGTGTCTAAGTGTGGCAGTATGAATGCTGACTCTGAAGATTTGGGATCTTTAGTAACTCTTCCCTCGAGTGGTATGATTTTGAAAAAATAATTATCAGCCAGCTTTGATGTATGCGTTCTTAATGACTAAAGAATAGAAGAGATATCAAACAATCTTACTTTCTTCCAAAACAGGGAAAATTTTCTTATAGTCAGATAGCATGGTAAGTTATCTTCTTTGTATTACTAATTGTAGAAATTAATTTAAGCAGTTTATTGTGCTTCTGTTGTTATGCCTGCAAGTGTATGGGGAAGAATGTGTTATACATTGCAATGTAGTAAATGAAAAGTGTTGCAAAAGGATCTGCAGGAAAGGAATAATGAGGGACTTGAAGCCTTACCTGTTGCACACTTGCACTCAGAGCACACATTGCAATAGGGTTTTAGGCCTGAACTCCTTTTCCGGTCACACAGTATGCTATAAATGCTGCAGTGCGCTTTCTGCTCTTCAACATACATGTGCAGCTCTTACTGAAGTCGGAGGCATTATTTGGATCAAGATGTTTTGGCAGGATTATTTTTACCTCAGAAGTTCTGGATTTAGCTTGCAAGGCTGAAAGAAACCAAAAAATAGAAATGTTTCTTACATTCTTAATCAGCTGAATGCTGCATATGGTGACTAATGCTTTTGATTTTTGGCTTTACCCTTTTCTCCCCATTCCTTACAATATGACAGGCAAACAGAGGGAAAATAATATTTCTGAAAGTCACTGTTGTTCTATATCATTTTAGATGCCACTCGAAAATTATTCTTGCTGAAAATTTTAAAATTGCTTTTACAAACTTATTTCCTAAACTGTGCTTTTAACAATTAAGAAGTTTTGACGCAAAGAACACCTTGGAATGCAATTACTTTAGAATAGCTGGAAGACAAAAACATGTACAGTATTTTCAGACTCAATTCTCTACTGATGGCTGCCAATATTTTCTTAATTTAAGAAGTGTGGTTAAACCAGAGTATTTTAAATATTATTCAGCTGTGATTAAGTGTTGCTTTTGAATATGGCACCTAACTGTAATTTTAAAAAAAAAAAAAAAAAATTTTTCACCTGGTTGCTTTGGAGGGTGCCTTGGAGATAAAGGTCATTTCAATACCATTTAGATACGAAGTCATGTCTAAATGCAACCTGATGAACATGTCTCAAGAATATGTGTAGCTCATTAGTAGTAATGGTTAGAAATCTGTTTGTTTCAACCTACTGAACATAACCGATCCTGTTTCCCACCTTAACATTTGACATGCCACCTCCTACCACAGGTTAGAAATTTTCTATTAACAAAGATATGTCCTCTCAGCTCTGAAAAAATTTTTTACTTCTCATATTTCCTAATTGGTTTGATTTAAAATAATTTGCAATTTATGAACTTCATTTTTCTGTGTTTCCTTTCATTGCTATGTCCCTCTAAGGCTTTGGTAGAACTTGATGTAGAACTGGGTGTGCTACTGAGCATGTAGCATATGTGGACAACAAAAAAGAAAAGGAAAATGTAAATATAGCTGTAGCTCATTGAGGCTTAGGCGTTTCATAAAGAAAAGTTGCAGCAAGGTTGAGGGAGAGATTGTTAGTATCTCAAAGCCTTTTATCCCGATCTTGTCCTGTTTCTCATAGTCTGTTGCGTTGCTCCAACTAGTGTCTGAATCTAGCTGGAACTTACTTCCTTGTAAAACAAAAACACAATAACCACAAGAGTTAATTTCTTTGTCAATCTTGCGTGCCCGAGGGTAATGGCACCAAACGGGATCTAGGAAATACATCAGCTTTTTAGCTACATGGTAGGTCCAGGAGATCATTCTGGGGAGAAGCCAGTGAATATTTGTGAAGTGTCAAGAATGCACTAAAGAGTGAAAGAATATGAAGACACGTGACAAAATTGCAATATGTGAACCTGAATTCCTCTTCTTTGCCTCACAGATGACTCCAAGCTGACAGAAGTTTCATGACAAAAGCTTCTAAGGAGAAACCGGTGCTAAACGAAACAGCTCAGATGCTAAAGAATTAAAAGGGCAAATAGATGCAAAGGAAAAAGAATGGTCCCAACATAAGGATCTAGTAAATTTTCAAAATATTTTCATAGTATCTCCAAGCTCATTAACTGTCAAGTATTGTAAACAAGAGCTGTTGACTGCTGAGCATTTTCAAAATCTGTCCAATTCAGTTTAGGTGCTCCAATAAAGTCCTTTGAAAACCCACTCCTATCTGTGGGATCTAAAAAAACAACCCATAGCTTACAAACGGGAAAAGGCGCCCCGCTCAATGGAGTAAGTACTGTCATGTTTCTTGTTATTTGTGTGTCAGTGGGTTTGCATGTGAGAAAGTCTAGGCAGAACTTGATTCTGCCTTTGTTTAAAAAAAGAAATTATAAGTGATGAAAAATATATAGTCAAGTGCATCTGTGAGCTTTCTGAAAAACAAACACTATCTTCTTTCTCGCATCTCAGAGGAGCAATGTAAATTTGCTCAAAAGTTTACATTTTAAATTACCACCTTTCACAATGAACAGTGCAACACAAAAATGGCTCTGTTTCAAGTAATTAAAAAAAAATCTCTTTGCTTTTTTTTTTAAAATAAAGAAATTATATGAATTCATGTTTTTCAAACTGAGCTCAGAAGCACTTGCTCTGCACAGTACTTCATATGCACTCTAGGTGAGACAGATCTGTTGTATGGAGATTTGGGTTAATTTGCATTTGCAGAATCGAAGGCCTCAGCTGCAGCCGATTTCTCAAAAATGTCATGAGTCGATTGCATTGCTGTTCTAGCTCTACCAAATGGTCCACTGCTATTTTCAAGAAAGAACCAAGTTATTCTACTTTACAACAATATAGTAATAGTACTTTTTCTGAATGGCAGTTTCTTAAATCTGACTTAAGAGGACTTCCAGCAGGGTTTTAATTTTTCTTGTTTTCTCTTTCC
>NW_009232547.1:12215-27067 GCF_000690835.1 Fulmarus glacialis
AAATATTTTAAATACTTTGTTTATTTGATTGGTCAAATTCTGAGATACTGGGTTGTGTAAATGGAATTTTAAAAGCTCAAAAATTGCTGGTTTTCATTTCCCTTTTCAAACCACACATGCACAAACTCCAAAGCGAGTCTGAAATCTGACTGTTAAGTTCCTCTGCTGAGCTACCAGCAATCTGCAAGACAGCTTCTTCAATAGCTCCATTATCTTTGTTGTGTAAACCATGGTTTCAAACCACCTGCCTGTTGAATGAACAAGAATGAACTTCCTACCACACTGGTGTAACGCTAAGCAGAGCATAGAAAAACCATAACATTGCTGATTTAACAATAAAGAATGTACAAACAAAGGGCAGGTATCTCAAAGTATATGAGTTTGCGTACTCACTCTAAGCAGTGAGTTACTGCTGTGACGGAAGGTCTGAATTGTTACTGGAGTCGATGAGTGCTATCAGTGAGGTGGCAGTCTTGTCTGCAGTTTGGAGTATAGTGCCAAGACGATGTACTACTTGTAAGTCTGTGCGCTTCCTGGAGGCTACCAGTTGTCTATCACTTCTTCTAGAACTTCAAAATAATATTGTCACTTGCTCTGTAAACAAGTGGCAGAATCATTTTATCTGGCTCAGTGTGTGTCAAAACACCTGGAACATGTGTGATTTTCCAATGTCTAAAGATCCTATTGCTAAAATAGAATAGTCTTATTTTACAGTGTGCTAAGGATACTTAAAAGTTAAGCAGTTAATAAGAAAAAGAGGTATTAGATCAGAATGTTAAGGGGAGAAATTCAAAGGGTTTTTTGCTATACCCCCTGCATTACTGGTGTGTTTTGGTGATTTGTTTTGGGTTTTTTGTTTGTTTTTTTGCTTGTTTTGTTTTTTAAAATACCTTTTCTAAGACTGCATCCCTCAGGGAAACATTTATCAAATAAATTACTCCTTGAACATGTTTGTTAGAGAGGTGTTTAAATTGATTGTTCTCTCTATGGAGGTAATAGACGCTGATGTTCAGCCCAGTCGGGATTGTATTGGCTATTCAGTGTCTTAAGATATGCCAGATCATTATTTTCTCTTTCATTTCCAAGAGGACAGTCAAAGAACTAGAAGACGACAGAGCAGAATTTGGTTGGTTGGTTTGTTTGTTTTGTACCTGTCGGTGTAAAACTAATATGTTTGAAGATGGGTCTATTTAGACTCTATTTTGGGAATAAAGATGAAGTCATTGTTTGACCATGATTTCCAGGGTGAGAAATCTCCCTGTGTTTTATCACCGTGTGTAGTGTGCACAGCTACAATGCAGTCCTTAGGCATTGTGCATGTATTATTTTCTGTTGAGCTGGTTACGTTCCGTATTGCCTCTGAGCCCACAAATGAAACTCTGGCCTGCCTTCCCTTGATGAGGTCAGTACTTTGCTGTTGTCTCCCAGAAGTTGAATGTTCTTGTACGCTTTTATTTTAGTATGTTCCTCTAGCAGGGCTCATACTATGTGGGTTGGTGTGGTGGTTTAACCCCAGCCGGCAACTAAGCACCACCCAGCCGCTTACTCCCTCCCTGCCAGTGGGATGGGGGAGAGAATCGGAACAGTAAAAGTGAGAAAACTTGTGGGTTGAGATAAAGACGGTTTAATAGGTAAAGCAAAAGCCGTACACGCTAGCAAAGCAAAACAAGGAATTCATTCACTCCTTCCCATCAGCAGGCAGGTGTTCAGCCATCTCCAGGAAAAGCAGGGCTCCATCACATGTAACTTGGGTGATGTACATGTGATGGTTATTTGGGAAGACAAACGGCATCACTCCAAACATCCCCTCCTTCCTTCTTCTTCCCCCAGCTTTATATGCTGAGCATGACATCATATAGTATGGAAGGTCCCTGTGGTCAGTTGGGGTCAGCTGTCCCAGCTGTGTCCCTTCCCAACTTCTTGGGCCCCCCCCCCAGCCTCCTTGCGGTTGGGGTGGGGTGGGAAGCAGAAAAGGCCTTGACTGTGTGTAAGCACTGCTCAGCAGTAACGAAAACATCCCTGTGTTATCAACGCTGTTTTCAGCACAAATCCAAAACACAGCCTCGTACTAGCTGCTATGAAGAAAACTAATTTCCCAGCAAAAACCAGCACAGTTGATTGTAAGAAACAGTTGTTTGTATTCTTTGCACAGCAGCTTTCACTATGTTAGCCTGCAAACGACAAAATTACAACATTGCAAATGAGGTAATTAAGTTTGTACCCCATATGAAAAGTAAGGTACAGAGCTGGAAGAATACTGACTTACATGGTACGAAGTGTTTTTTCCATGGATATTGTGCAGAAATGAGAAATTTCCAACTTGCTGTTATGGATAGTCTATAGGATGACTTTTGAGTGGTAGTAAAGGTGTATGTGCCTTCCAGACTAATTTCTGGTTACACTTCAATTAATTTTTGCCTTGCCATCTATAGTTTGTTGTTTGCTTTGTTATTATTAGAGACGGTTTTCTCCTAGCAAACATTTAATTCATGCCATCCACCACACTTTGCAGCTGGGAAAGCCATTATAAATAATGATAGTGGCTTTTCAATATACCACTTAAAATTTTCAGCAGCATGCTAGAATTTTAACCTTTAGATGTAACACTGTAATGATATGTCATCCCTAAATAATGAAATGCCAGCTGCCTACTGAAAGTAGTATACACCTATTTTCAGCCTGAAAATCGTAATTAGTTCTTAGAGTAGCTTAACTTTCTCAGCAGAAGTGCTGTCCAGGCTAGTATTACGGTGGTGAGCAGGATAGCAGTGATAGGAGGAACAGGGTCCTTATAATCAAATAAAAAAAAAAAAAAGTGAAACAAACCTGCCTTATTAAGAACTTTTTAATTTAAAACAAAACAAAATATGGTTGCAGACATTTTAAATGTTCCTTGTTGCTAATGGTTAGCTTCCAAATATGCTATGATTCCCAAGTGGCTTTTATTTTCAGGCAGAAAATGCATAGTAAAGATGTTTTACTTGACCAATGAGTCAATAATAAAATAATTGAAAAATTTACTTTGGCAGTAGTAGCAACTTCTGAAAGTTTGATGTTCTTGCATGTAATCAATCTAGCTTCTAAAAACTATACTTTTTTTTTTCCTCCTGTAAGCACAGTTTTAAGCTTTTTCAAGTTCCTGTAGAGGATTATCTTTAGAAAAAAAAAAAAAGGCTTTTAAACACTGGTTCCTTCCGACTATGGTCTTGGTCTTGAAGTACATTAAACAAAAGTTACCAGAATAATTAGATCCCCACTTAATTTCCTTCCTTTCTAGGAACCTCTCTTCTGTGCCTTCATGTCGTGTAATCTACTATGGGCAACACGTTAGCATGTCCTTAACAAAGGGAAGCGTATGCTTCGAAGTTTTCCCATTCTTAAGGCAAGAGACTTTCTCTTTTTACTGTCTAGAAATGGCATCCTTGGGCCAGAATAAATATTGTGAACTTCTTTGTTTACATGTGGCAAGTGGTTTTGTGATTACTTAATGGGGGGGGCGGGGGGACTCCTTGTGAACATCTTCATAAAACAAAACAACTTTCTTGCACCCTTAGACCAATCTGTGCACTGCAATCTCAAATACACATTTACATAATAAAGCTATAAAGTGTTAAATTTAATCTTTTGATTTCAGAAAATCTTTACTAAAAACTTTAATTCACTCTGGATTTATAGGGAAAAATAAAGAACTTTCCTTATACATTTAGGCTATTTTTTTTTTAGACTTGAACAACTGCTGCTTTTTTTATATTCTCTGAAATTTCTCATTTTCAAGTCTCTTTTTACTACTTTCTTTTCTTGGTAGATCAAATAATCAGATGCAGGACTAACACAACGTGTGTTTAGATTCCGTTGGGGCTGTGCAGTGGATATGTACTTTAATGACAGGACTATTAACATATCTGGAGTCATCATGGTTTCAGTCAATGCTTCACATGTAAATAATGTCTGACTGCAATATGTCCTGTCACTGGGTCCTGTAAGAAATGAAAATGTATTGATCTTGTTTACCACAGTGTGTCTTTAAGAAGAGGCCTGCATTTCTCTGCAAAATTATGCTAGCTGCCAAGCCTGTTGGATAAAGTAGGATTAAGTATATAAATATCTAGAAGTCACTGCTATAGCCAGAAGTTATTAGGGAGATAGTAGTTGAATGGTGTTAACTTAAAAAGGGTAAAGTCTTTATCCTCTAACTGGCTGGGCTCTATCTGCTTCAAGGAAAATCATTATATTGACTTTTTTTTTTTTTAAAAGAAAGTAGATATAAAATTTGGATTTATGTAGCAGTCTTTCAGCATTTCGGTTTTTCAGAGCAGTTTGTTACATCTCTTCACCCACTTGTGGGGGAGAGAATGAGCAAATGGAGATACTTTCTGCAACCTCTTGATGTGTTCAGGAGCTGATTGGCTGAAGAGCAACACTGCAGAAGAATTTAAAAACTGAAGAATAATAAAACAAGTGGAGTGAAGCCAGCCGATGTATAATAACCTAAACTGAACTTGATTAGGAACCAGTACAAACATCTTTTGGAAGAATTCTTTTTTAGCACCTTTAAATAGCAATTTCATTGTTAATTTAAAAAAAAAAAAAAAGGCAAATCCAATAGCGTGGCTCCTACTGTTAAACGGTGGAGCATTGATTTAATATTCCTTTACAATGGATAGTGCTATCGCTTGAAGCAAACAGCCTGCATGAAGGATGCTAATGGTGGCTGGCTGAATTTTTTTCATCAAATTTATCCTAATTTCTTCAATAACAATTTTAAAGTATTTTGATCCTGAAGTATTTATACAATGCCTTATGTTCCCCTTCATACTGACCTCCTGGTGTTACCTGTTGCACCAAAGTTTTCCTACAGGCATGATTCCCTGCTCACCAAGAGGAAGAATATGGTGTGTTATTAAAAGATCCTCAGAAAGGTTGCCTGGCAGTATTTCAGAATGAAGACAGGTTGGCTTTCACATGTATTTGCTTGATTTTAATATTTTGACTACAGTTTTAAAATAATGCTTTTAATATGGAGAGCAGGTATAAATATCTATATTTAGTCTCGTTCATATCTCTAAATTATCAATTATACGGTCCCCTTGTGTCAGAAGTAGTTATTCAATTAAATGTTTCTCAGACAGTGCTTGGGATCTATTCCAAGACTTGTCCTTCTAGGTGTACAGTGGGAAGATAAACCTTCTGGTGAGTAGGAAGTCAACCTGCTGTTGACTTTAGCTCTCTCTTCAGTCTTGGGTAAAATAACTTTCTTCCACTTTATTTACATTGAATATCATATTACTTTTATGCATGTCCCCGAAGATTAATTGGGCTCTGTGCTGTACAGGTGGTTGCACAATGATGGATCCAAACCTCATTGAAAGTCAAATGGATCCTTTCTGGTTTTGAAATTTCAGTGGGGGTTTGTAGAAAAGTTTCTGGGTTTGAGCATTTTCTAAAAGCTCAAGAATGCTATGTTAGTACCTTTAAAATACTTTATAAGAGCCAGAAATATACTTTATAAATCTAACTTATGCAGTTCGTACAACTAGATGAGAGAATATTATACATAAAATTATATGGGATATAATGTATGGCTACAAACATAAGCCATGATACATAAAGCAGAGTAAGACAAATGTACTGCTCAAATATCTATAACACAGTCGAGATTCTGTATTGCTGTAGGTAAAGTGATCAGGAGTGATTATAATAAAGTTAATGGCAACGCAGTCACAGAAATAAGGATAACCCCATATGATGTGAACAGGAAACCGCCAAATGCTTAGTGGTGCAATCTTGTGTTTCTCAGTTTGCTGTTAAGTGAAATGAGAGTTCTAAGAGTTATTATCTTTCCTTCAGAAAATGGATAACTAAGGCTTGAGTATAAAAATATTTGTAAGTACTTGACTGCAATTAGAAACTATAGTGGTTGAATAAGCAACAGAACAGCATCTGGCTGAGCGTTCTCATGGCATTAGCAGTAATTTGTCAGGCAAAGGTGAGATTGCAGCAGGTTGTCATCTGTGACTTTTGGAAATGAAATTGTCAATATTGGATCCTGAAAGACTTCATGAAGATTAAAGGACCTATTGTCACGTTCTTAAAAAATTCAGCCTTTTGAGAAAATTGGTTACTAATTATTTCAATAATATGCAATATTCTGTTGTTAGCTGAACTTGATAATAACTTTGTAAGTTAAAAATGACAGGTGTTTTAAGTGTTTTCATAGTAGAAAGGCCCAAATTAACTGAAGCTGTAAAAGCCATATGCTTCAAAATTTAGACTGCTCTGTTGACTCTTGAGACTATGAAATCTGTGTAGATCAGTCACGACCACATGAAACTTTAATTTTTATTTGGTAGGCTGATTAAATCCTCCATTTCACCCACTGAAACAAGACTGGAGAATGACACTAGGTTTTTACCTTACTTTTTAGTATTGCTTTCTATTAAGACTATCTTTGTATAAAACATTTTACATGACATATTCAGAGCTAGACCATCACGAGAATGTAATATCGATTGTTATTTGAAGCTCCTGATCACTTATTGACACATATGTACAAAAAGGATTAAGAAAGGGTGGAAGGTCTGAATGCCATCACACAGCCAAAATACGCCCGTTCCCACTGTGCAGTGGTGGTACCTGAAGTAGAGTTTTCTGTGGTCACGTAAGGACTGCGGTTTCTGTGGTGTTTGGTGACAAGACATGGTGGCCATTAATAAGTCGGTGCGTTGCTACTACTTGGAGTCCAGCTATGTCCAACTTATAGTCTGTTGTATCAAATCTGTCTTCTGTCTGATGGGTAATATGGCTCTCCTCCGATTTTGGTGTTTTCAGGGTTGCTTCTTGTTTTTTTTCCTCACTGCTGTGCAGCGTTTTACCATTCTTAAGTGTATTTCCCCAGAGGCGCCGAGGGGCTCAGCTCTGCCCTGAGGTGCAGCACCGGCTGTGCCCGGCCCGGGGCAGCCCCCCGCTCTCCTCGGAGGGCCTTGCAGCTCCACGTACAGCCCAGTGGTACGCAGGGGTTTAGCGTCGAACTACCTCAGTGGCAGTGTGAGTAGTCTGGCAGTGACTTCGTGAAGTGGCATACTATATTTCTGGCTTCTAAAGATGATGTTCGTACCTGTAGACAAGTGTACTTCTGACTTTTCTTGCTTTATGTGCCACATATCCTACAAAAATGTTTAGGTGCTGGAACCAATTGGGTAAATTTGGTGAGTTATGTGCAAATTAATTTTTTAATGAATTGTTCAGTAACACAAATTTGAAAGTTCTTGCTTATGTTTGTAAATCTTTCCTTTCTCATGCAAACTCCTCTGCTTGTGCCCTCTCTCCCTTCCGTGCCGGTGTGGGCTCCCTGGAAGCAGACCGGCCATGTTATGGCAGGGCACTGGAGTAAATCGAAGTCGCAATGTTTCTCAGTCTCTATTCTGGGATCGCTCCTTCTGCAGTTCAGGTTTTCTGGTTGGTTGTTTTTTTCTATCTTATCTCCGTACATTTTGCATGCAATATGTTGCACTTTTGCCAGACAGCTGAGGGTAATTCACCACTGTATAACTATGCTTGACATTTAATTTAAAATCAAAGATACCATTCTGTAATAGTTTGTTAAGCTGTGCCTCAGTCCCGAGTAACGTAAATAACCTTATTTTCAGTGAAAGAGGCAATTCATTGCTTTGGCTGTATTTTCATGATGATTTTGTCTTGAAATAGGAGAGTTGAAATGTTAGGTGCTGTTCTCCATCACCTAAACATACTCAAATTGAAGTCCCGTAATTTGTATGAGTTGTCAGCACAAAGCTAACTTCACTTCAAATATTTTCATTTCTTACTGGTATGTAAGCTCTGTAAAAGGCGAATATGGGAGTAAACCTGGAATTCTCTATTATCCTGTATATAGTTGTGTGGAGAAGAGGTGGGTAAGTAAATACTTAATTACTTGCATGGCCTTATTTTTAAAGGGTAAGGACAAGGAAGCAAGGTGAAAACAATTAAATATATGTTTATACCAAAGGGATTATTTTTTTTTTTTAAGATGCAAACTAAAGGTCTTGCAATGTTGATTGCGGCTCGCTGGCTTGAACATCTGTTGGAACTGAAGCCTTTCATGCAGTTTCTTTGGGTTTCTTTAGTCAAATAAGAGTCAAATATTTCAATTTCATGAAAAATCTGTTTGCGTGGAACATACCTACAAACATGTTGTAGCCGATGCCTACATGTATAATATAGGATGTTGCACACTCGGTTTATTTGTTTGTTCCAGGATGGACAAAAACCTGAGAAACCTCAGGTTTTCTTGTTCCCAGCAGTGGAGCAGTTTGCCCATAGTGATTCTCTGTCACTTATCCCTGTATAAGTTTCACTGTGACCCTAAGAAGCGTTCCTGGAAAATGTTTCACTCAAAACTAAGAAAAATGCACACAAAGTTTTGGTTATGTCAAAACAATGCTGAATATCAGAGGAAAGCTATGAAAGTTATGACAAAGTTTCCAGACATATCTAGGCTAACAAATCTTAAAACTGTTTCCAGGGTTTCACTCATTTGAAACATTCTCTTCGACAATACATAAACCAAAACACAGAGCTGGTACATCCACAACATCTCTTGTCATACAAGTGTATACAAAGATGCTTGAAAGGATCATGAAGGTTGTACTTTATAAAAGAAGATAGAAATCTACAGTATACATGACCTGATGGGATCTGAATAAGAAGTGAGGAGGGTTGTTGTACTGCTGACCCATAATATAACTACAGCCAGTTGCTTGCTTGCTTTTTGTGCAGAGGATGCTACTGTCAGTAGGGATAGTCTGTGCAGTCTGCCTGTAGCAGGGACTCTTGGTGATAAGATGCAATGAGGACGTTTCTTTGGGAAGTTGAAATCTGTCCCAGTATTTGCACGTTTATTGTTAGTTATGAAGCAGCTTAAATGTTATGGTACCATCTAAGGGCAGTCTCAGCCACTGACTGTTTTAAACCATAACCTGTGCTTTAAAAGTATGATGTCTGTTTTGGAACTAGGGAACTGTTACATCTTAAAAAAACATGTATACCATTAAAAACCTTGCTGGAGTGAGTGAAGCTTAGTTTCACTTATTATAGGCTCTCTGGCACCTGATGTGAGTGATGCGTTCTGCCTTGACGGTGACCAATAGCAATAAAGACTTGTAAGATCTCATTATGATCTTCTGTGAGGGGACAGTCACTTTTGAAGCTATTGCAATTTAAACACTGAAATAATCTTTAAAGTGTAAATTAGTACATTTTTAAGACTCTAGTATTTAATGCTAGAAATGGCTGTAGTGCTTTATCTCTAGGGAGATGAGATGTGTTTGCTATCCTCAGAGGTCAGCATGTTATATGCAACGCAACTAAAGCTTATTGAAGACCAAGATATTTCTGGAAGGATTGGTTTGGTCTGAAGTGAGAGACTGAACTGCTGTGAACAATGATTTATGTAAGATGTTGCTGCAGTAGGGATAATAATTGGGATTTGGGGAGTGAGGGGAAGGGGTGTTTAGGTTTCGTTAGGGGAGCAAGTACAAGAGCGCTTTTCTTCTTCCTCTGAAATAGGTAGAGAGTATAAAAAAGTTGAATGAGACCAGGGAATGGTGATCAGGTTACATTACCCGAGATCATAAGAAGCCTTTCTTGCCAGCTCCACCTCTTTTTGTTTTTTGTGTTTATTGTTTTTTTGTTTGGGTAGTGTGTGTCCCTGTCCCGTCCCCCACCCCAACCCAGGAATTGTCAGGACTTGCTGATGGCAGTTTCCCTGCTTTTTTGAGAAGCTTTGCTATATGGGCTATAGGGCTGCAACAGAACCTGAGCTTGTCCAGAAAAGGTGCGTGCCCCCACTGGGGAAGCGTCCCTGAACTAAAGTTTGACTTGGAGCATAATGAAAGAGCTATGTTCTTTTTGCCATCTCAATGAGCTACTGGGGCTAAAGCTACCTATAATATATTTTTTAAAGTTCCATTTTTTTACAAGGTGTTTTTGTGGTGGTGGTGGTTTGTTTTTGTGGTGGTGGTGGTTTGTTTTTGTGGTGGTGGTGGTGGGGTTTGTTTTTTTGTTTTACTTTGGGGGGGGGGGAGCTTTTGGTTAGAAAACAGAAATCTGCTTTCTAAATGACTGATGGGATCCGAGTAAGAGAAACTGGAGTTCTGTGAAACATTTCCAGAAGTTCTTGTTGTGCTTTACCTTGTTTTGAGGCTTTTTTACTAACTCAATTTTTTTTTGTCAGAAATTATGTAGGGGTCATATCTTTGGTGGGAAACCAGTTGAAACTCATGTTTGAAATATTCAGAAATATCTGGATGAGAAATGGTGGGAGCTGGTAATTCAAGGTGGCGGGGGAAAAAGAGAATAAAACTTGACATAGGTGCATCTCTGCTCAGAGAGAATTTCAAGGTTGTAATGGGGGTAGGGTCTTCAAGTAATGGTAGTTAAATGAATTGACATGCACTTGGGGAGATAGTACTAAAAAGTTCAGATTTTAGGCTTAAAGGTCAAATATACTGCTTAAAAACAAGCAAAATTGTTTATATGAGAATAGGTAAAGTATCTACTTACAGCTTTCTAGGACAGGCCACTAAATAGTTTTTAATTGTGGCTGCTCAATAGTTACCTATGATTAATCACCACAAGCCTTTAACAGCTTCCTGCTAATGCATGGAGATGGTTAATGCTCATTTCTCCAACTTCTCTTGCCCTCCCTTGCTCTGCAAGAATGACTTCCTTTGTACTGCAGTAGGAAGCCTTCAGAGGCCTTCAGGAAATTATTCCTGACTGCAAAGCTTGTGCTTACAAGTAACAAAGTGATCTCACAGCCATGCGTATGAAAATAATGTTATTTTTCATAGCAACTAATTTACTCACTCCTGATGGTAACTTATGGAAAATCACTATGAAAAAACCTGCCCAGGATATTTGCTGTAGTTGACATCATAATCCTCATTCTCTACTGAATCAATAGACAAAACTTTTCTAATCTCTCCTTTTCTTAATGAAGTTATTCCACCTCCAACATTGCCTCCCCTCCCCACTCCTGCACTAGTGGGCTTTTGTTCTTTTTCCCCACTCAAATCTTGGAGTTAGACTTGCTCATTTCTACATTAGTTTTCATAATTTTATATCTCAATACTTTTTTGGCCTGTCAGACACTATAGAAATATAACAACTTCTAGCAAGAATTTCTGGCATTAGCTCAATAGGAGATCTCATGGGAGTAGTTTTTCCTCTATTACGTTGAAGTGCTCTTTCCTACTTCAGAAGATGCGGAAGCACTGATAAACTCCTTGTACGTTCTCATTATTGAACACATTTAATGACTGCAAGCACCTAATTTCTGTTAATGAAAAATCCAAATTTTTTTAGAAGGCTTTGAAAATATGACACTCTGACATCAACTGTGCTTTTTCTGACATTAAGATACATAAGGATTCTTCAGAGGATTCTCCTGTTGCTATCTTTGACTTATTTCAGGCATTACTAGCTTCAGACTGGTATAATGCATTGTCATGTACATTGTAGGGAGAATGAATCTTTGTAATTTCTTGGGAATTCTGTTATGCTTTCTTAAATGAAGACTTTAGAATTCCACAGCAGTATATATAAAAAGAAAAGTTTCTTACATGAGTAACTGTTCTATTTGTCTGCATGTAAAACAAGCCAGGAGATTTAACTACTATGTGCAGAATATTAGCTACATTATGAAGTATTGAAAAATAGGATTCTTCTGGTTGCTCTTCTGCTTGGAAGTGCTAGTGGACACTCAGGCTTAATTGGAAATTGAAAACATCTTGTGAATAGTGTTTTGGGTGTAATTTGGTTAAGTCAAGCTTGCCAAATTTTTTTGTTGGATTTATGCTAAAATCTGGTGTTTTAGAATGGGTTGCTATAAGTAAAATGCAAGTGTCTAAATAAAAACATGTGGTGGCTGTAAGACAAAATTGAACAAGTGAGTGGCAGTTTAGTGCTGATGTCCTGAAGGATGAGAGCACAAATGCTCCAGTTAGCAGCCCATGTAACACCAACAGGTAGTTGGCCTTGTGTCTTTCTCACATGAGACATCTCCTCTCATCCTGCAGTGCACTGTTACATGAATGAGACGGGTTACTTGTTTTGCATGTAAAAATTTGTAACGCTTTTATCAGCTCTCTGTTTCCTATTTGGTAATTCTTGTTAGAACTTCTGGAGACAAAGAACTAAATTTTTTGTAATGTATTTTCTAAGAGCTTTACAAAGTGAGAGATTTATGTGCATTAAGAAAGGCTCTCTCCTGAAATTAAGACAGCAATGAAGCTACTTTTGAGAAGGGTAATGCCCTGTTGATACACACTATTCTGAAGGTAGATCTTCCATGATGTGAGCATTTTTCAAAGGGTTGCTCCCATCCCAACAATGTGAAAATCTTCAAAGGCACTTCTTCATCAATATGCAAATCTTCAAAAGGGGAATTACAAAATAACAAGAAAACTCTCAAAGGGAAAGCAGTTACCCAAAGACATAAAGATCTTTGTCAGGGACAGCTCTTCTGTGATTTAAAAGTTCTTCAAAGTGGAAATCACCTCAAGCAATGCAATTTCTCTCGGTGCATGGGAAATCACTGAGTGAGAGCACTTCCATGTGTAATCTTTAAAGTGGCAGTAAGCGTTCACTTGAAAATATTTTAAAAATGGCATTTTTAAGAATTGGTACTGTATGTACAATTCCATTACTGTAGGATATGTTGAGGGTGGGATAGCTTTTAAGTTTACCAGAGGACTTTTAGTTATATCTATATCAGAAGGAGATTGTGGTACCAAACAGTACTTTGAGTGTTTATTAAACACTTAATATGGGATTATGAACTATTGCATACAGTTCATTTAGCAACTATTTGTCGATTCTTTTATATTTGCAACAGATACATTATTTAGGTTAATTTTAGAAGCAACAACTCCAACTTTGCAGGGACCAAAAGTCTTGCTTATATGACTACAAAAGGGACATCAGTGTGAGAATTTGTGTTGTCTCCCTTTTGTCCTGAATGCTTGGCGATAGGGTGCCTGTCCAGAAGCAATGCTCAGCCCTGAGGGCCAGGGAGGCATCGATGGCTGGCAAACATCTTATTATGTGTATTGTTGCATACGGCAGCTTTTTAGTTTCCTAAAGGGTAAAGATTTGTTCCTAATAGCAGTAGTCAAAATAAAGATTTTATTTTGTAATTTTTGTGCTTACTAAACTGCAGTAACAAGTTTTTCTGGAAAAGCAATGCAACTGATTTTTACCGCTGCCACTTGCTCAGTACTCAGCCTGAGTTCTGTTAAGAACTGGGACCTCCTCAAGGCATAGTCCTTTGTTGTACGACGGACGTGCTCTGTCACAAGAGCCTTTATACAGGTGGCTCCTGGGTGCAATCCTGACTCCACTAAGTGAAGTGTAGTTCTGTCACTGGCATCAATAAAACATGGTTCCAACTGTTTGGATTCATGTCGGTGTATGCTTTGTAAAGTGCCTAATGTGGTGTTCCCTATAAAGAAGGAGGTGTCTTTAGTAGCTGTCAAGTCCTGAATTATTCTGGAACCCTATTTGCTGTGCCTTTGGTGCAAGTCTGGTGCCTCTGCTAAATTGTGGTCACATCAATCCTTGCGGGCATAAAAATAGCAATTTTAATACATGGTGTAAATAGTCTAGTTGAGCAAGTATTACCTGGGGGGAAAGTTGTATTTATTTAATTGGCTTTTTTCTCACTTGTTGAACTTGGTTAATCATATTTTCAAAGAACAGTACAAGCCTCTCAACTATATGATGACTGCAACATATACCCCTTTATTTCAGGTTAATTTTTAAATATCAGCCGGATGATTTGTGTTTGCTGTTAAGGCTATCCTGAAGGAATATAAAGGAAGTCATTATTCTAGTTCTATTTAAGCTTGAGATTTATTCCATTTCCATAAACCTAAGATGACAGCCTCTTTTCAAGATAATTCACATACTGTGCCTTTTTGCAAGCTTCCTGCGTATGATATCTGAAAGGGAAACAGTTACAAAAAGAAAAGAAAAAGCAAATCTTTTTCATTCAGTAAGTAGATTTTTCCCAAGATAACTGGAAGGTAATGCCCCTGTCAAATGATCTCTTAGGTTTTGGGTTTTGTTGCCCTAAAGTGAAATACTAAATATTTACAAGTAAGTAATTAATAGTGGGGTGAAATAGTGAGTCTTTTTTAACTAGCAGTTATTTTATGTCATAGCATTGATATGTTGAGTACACATCCTATTCAAGCATGATTCTATTATTTTAGAAAGCAGTTTACGGATTCTATGTATGTAAGATGACCTAGAGGTTAACAACTATTACAGTTTCCTATTAAAAACTAGAGCTGGGTTGCATTAAGGGAAGCTGTCATTCTGCCCAGGAAATGGGGGCTTTCGTTATTGCTATGCCCTGTGCAAAAGACAGAAATAGACACTCCTCTATATGAAACTTCTGACATGATTATTTTACTTCTACATGGCAAATTTCTTCTTTTTGCATAAGCACAGTTATTGTGGTTATTATATAAAAACATCACCCACACAAACATACAGTATTTTCTGAAGTGGGTTGAAAAGCATGACTGTGGTGGATGTTTGGGAGAGAAAAACTGAGGGATATTCAATATGAGGTTATAATATTTAGAAGGTACAAATGTTAATCCTGTGTTGTTTTGTAAACCTAAAAAGCAAAATAAAAATCCCGTGGCACTGCATTTGTGGTTTAAAGTGCAGTATGTAGGTGGACATCCTAATTCTGAATGTCTGGCAGATAATTAAGGCAGTCCCTTGATGTCCCTAGTCCTAAAAGTAGGCATGTAAAATGGTAACAAAAAATTTGGGGGGGG
>NW_009232548.1:0-873 GCF_000690835.1 Fulmarus glacialis
TGGCCTCTTCAGAGATCTGCTTGGTAGAGCACCATGGGATAATGGAGGACAGGGAGGTGATTAGAGAAAGCCTGCATGGCTTCACCAAGGGCAAGTCCTGTATGACCAGCCTAGTGGCCTTCTGTAATGGAGTGACTACATCAGTGGACATGGGAAGAGCTATGGATGTCATCCATCTGGACCTCTGTAAGGGCTTTAACACAGTCAGTCCCTCACAACATCCTTCTCTCTGAACTGGAGAGGTATGGATTTGATGGATGGTCTGTTTGGTGGATAAGGAATTGGCTGGATGGTCACATCCAGAGAGCAGTGGTCAAGGGCTCAATGTCTGGATGGAGATCGGTGACGAGTGGTGTCCCTCAGGGATCTGTACTGGGACCAGTACTGTTTCATACCTTCATCAGTGACATAGTCAGTGGGATTGAGTACAGCCTAAGCTAATTTGCAGGTGATACCAAGCTGAGTGGTGTGGTTATGACGCGTCAGGGACGGGATGCCATCCATAGGGACCTGGGCAAGCTTGAGAAGTTGGTCCATGTAAACCTTATGAGGTTCAACAAGGCCAAGTGCAAGGTCCTGCACCTGGGTCAGGGAAACCCCCACTATCAATATAGGCTGGGGGATGAAGGGATTGAGAGCAGCCCTGCCGAGAAGGGTTTGGGGTTACTGGTGGATGAAAAGCTGGACATGAGACGACAATGTGCGCTCACGCCCCAGAAAGCCAACCGTATCCTGGGCTGCATCAAAAGAAGGGTCGCCAGCAGGTCGAGGGAGGTGATTCTGCCCCTCTACTCTGCTCTGGTGAGACCCCACTCGGAGAAGTGCGTCCAGCTCTGGAGCCCTCAGCACAGGAAAGACATGGACCTGTTGGAG
>NW_009232548.1:1112-2893 GCF_000690835.1 Fulmarus glacialis
GACTAGATATAAGGAAGAAATTTTTTATGATGAGGGTGGTGAAACACTGGCACAGGTTGCCCAGGGAGGTGGTAGATGCCCCATCCCTGGAAATATTCTAGGTCAGGTTGGACAGGGCTTTGAGCAACTTGATCTTGTTGAAGATGTCCCTGCTCATTGCAGGGGCGTTGGACTACATGACCTTTAAAGATCCCTTCCAACCCGAAGTATTCTATGATTTTATGATTCTATAATTCTATGATAATGCCCTGGGGGGAAGAGGAGCCCAAGAAAGCTGGTTAATATTCAAGGATCACCTCCTCCAAGCTCAGGAATAAGGGAAGTCAGGGGACAAAGGGGGACGTCAGGCAAAAAAGCCAGGAGGCCTGCAGGGATGAACAAGGAGCTCCTGGACACACTCAAGCACAAAAAGGAAGCCTACAGAGGGTGGAAGCAAGGATAGGTAACCTGGAAGGAATACAGAGAAATTGTCCGAGCAGACAGGGATCAGGTTAGAAAAGCTAAAGCCCTGATAGAATTAAATCTGGCCAGGGACATCAAGGGCAAGAAAAGCTTCTATAGTTACGTTGGGGATAAAAGGAAGACTAGGGAAAATGTGGGCCCTCTCCCACATGAAATGGGAGACCTGGTTACCCAGGATATGGAGAAGGTGAAGGTACTATGACTTTTTGCGTCAATATTCACCGACAAGTGCTTGAGCCTCACTGCCCAAGCTGCAGAAGGCAAAGGCAGGGATTGAGAGAATGAAGAACCACCACTGTAGGAGAAGATCAGGTTCGAGACCATCTGAGGAACCTGAAGGTGCACAAGTCCATGGGACCAGATGCATCAGAGGGTCCTGAGGGAATTGACAGATGAAGTTGCCAAGCCACTGTCCATCATCTTTGAGAAGTCGTGGCAGTCTGGTGAAGTTCCCACTGACTGGAAAAGGGGAAACATAATGCCCATTTTTAAAAAGGGAAAAAAGGAAGACCCAGGGAACTACAGGCCAGTCAGTCTCACCTCTGTACTTGGCAAGATCATGGAAGAGATCCTCCTGGAAACTATGCTAAGGCACATGGAAAATAAGGAGATGGCTGGTGACAGCCAACATGGCTTCATTAAGGGCAAATTGTGCCTGACAAATTTGGTGGCCTTCTACAACGGGGTTACAGCATTGGTGGATAAGGGAAGAGCAACTGACGTCATCTACCTGGACTTGTGCAAAGCATTTGACACTGTTCTGGGTGACATCCTTGTCTCTAAATTGGAGAGACGGATTTGACGTATGGACCACTTGGTGGATAAGGAATTGGCTGGATGATCACACTCAAAGAGTTGCGGTCAACAGCTCAATGCCCAAGTGGAGACCAGTGACGAGTGGCATCCCTCAGGGGCTGGTATTGGGACCGGCGTTGTTTAACATCTTTTTTGGCAACATGGACAGTGGGATTGAGTGCACCCTTAGCAAGTTTGCTGACGACACCAATGTGTGTGGTGCGGTTGACACGCTGGAGGGAAAGGATGCCATCCAGCGGGACCTTGACAGGCTAGAGAGGTGGGCCTGTGCGAACTTCATGAAGTTCAACAAGGCCAAGTGCAAGGTCCTGCACACGGGTTGGGGCAATCTCAAGCACAGATACAGGCTGGGTGTAGAATGGATTGAGAGCAGCCCTGAGGAGAAGGACTTGGGGGTGTTGGTTGATGAGAAGCTCAACACGATCCGGCAATGTGTGCTTGCAGTCCAGAAAGCCAACCGTACCCTTGGCTGCATCAAAAGAAGCATGGCCAGCAGGTCGAGG
>NW_009232548.1:3088-35384 GCF_000690835.1 Fulmarus glacialis
GAAGTGTTCAAGGCCAGGTTGGGTGGGGTTTTGAGCAACCTGGTCCAGTGGAAGGTGTATCTGCCCATGGCAGAGTAGTTGGAACTAAATGATCTTTAAGGTCCCTTCCAACCCAAACCATTCTATGATTCTATGATTCTATATAAATATGGTCCTTTTGGTATCTATTTGTCAAAGATGAATCTGACATAACCTTCCCTTACTAAATCCATGACAGTTCTTACCATATGTTGATGGTCAGAAAGTATAAGAATAAAGGTAAGATTAAAAATAAAAAATCAAACTGAATAGGCACGGCTGAAAAAAAATTGTAAGACGTGGTAAAATATTCCTTAGCTACATAATTAAGATGATAGGAAATGAGCTGTTCAGCAATAAGGATGAAGATGAGATCAAAGATAATTTACACAAAAATTAAGAAACCCATTCCTTACTTTCCCCTATAGCCTGTTATGCTTAAGACTAAATGGCTAATGGAGATAAAAATTGTTGATTACAACGTGGAAGGAAAACTCAGTTGTCTTAAGGAGAGGGAACATAATCATAATTCTGAAGAATTTATAGAACAATTTCATGCAAACAGTTTTTTGAATGAAATTGGCACTAGTGCCATGCCTATGGGACACAGAAAAGACTTACAGTATTGTATTTATTATTACACATATTTATATTTCAGGACCAAAAGGGAACAGAAGGGAAAGTCACTTAGGCAACTACAGGTCTCATTATGTGACCCTGATAAAGAAATATTTTGAAAGAAATAAACAATTGAAGATAGAGATGAATGTAGAAAATGTATGGCATGCAGAAAAGAAATGGTGTGTAAATAAAATTTTTTATATATGCTTCATGGCAGCACAGACGAAATACCCCAGGGATTAAGAAAAGATAGTAGTGTTTTAATTTAACTTGCCTGAGATGTAGATTTGGGGTTTAGACATGGTGTTCGATCTCAGATTTATTTAATAACTCATTAAATACTGAGCTGTCTAAAAAGGTTGTCAGCACCATGAAAACTCAAACATCTGTGTGTGCAATAGAAGTAGAAAATAAGCAGCTTCTGGGTTTGAATGTTACTTGCAATCAAAACTAGAAAGGAAGATATATATTTAGCTAAAGCAGCTGGAATTTGGCTGACGATCTCTTTGGAAAACTTCATATTCTAGAGACAGTCTACTCCCTTAACAGTAATAATCTTAAATCCTCTGAAAATGGCTATAAAGAATTTACCGCCATCCCTCTCTATGTGGCCCTAAAAAAAAAAACAGTTTATGGTACAGATCTACCAAAAGATGGGATTCCTTTTATTTCTTGCAGTTGCTGTAGATGGCCGCTGGGGTTGCTGGTCTAAATGGAGTTTATGCGATGCTTCCTTCAAAACAAGAAGGACCCGGGAGTGTAATAACCCCTCCCCGATGAACGGTGGAAAGCCCTGTGAAGGTGAATGGGAAGAAGAGGAGGACTGTTATGTCTCTGTGTTCACGGACAGGTAAGAAGGTGGTAGACCAAAAGATCTCCATAGTCATGGGGAGAGTTAAGGAGCTCTCCAGAGTGGCTTTGCGACTACCAAGGAGAAATAGCAGACAACTCTCCTGTCTGAACTTCTGTCATGGGGGCTGAGAGAAGGAAATGTCTGAAAATCTTCTCAACTTGCTTCAAGTTTGAGTTTATTCATTGTTTATTCCTAGAAAATTGCTGATGAATTACATACTAAAGTATGCCTGTAGATCTCTTACGCTGCTTTGCATGGCTTCTTGTCCAAAGCCACGGAGAACTCATCTGCTTCCATTCATGGGAGTTCGCACTTTCCATTTTTTTAATATCACATCCTCTTCTCTTAGAGGTTTAGGTCTGAACTCAGTCCCAGAGAGAATTCCACTTAAACTACCAAGCTTTTCACATTCCTACCCTGAATATGTCTGATGTACCAGTTTTGCATGGCTTCAACTTAAAATCATAACCCCAAACTCAAAATGGCTCAGTTTCTTGCATCTTCAAGAGCTAGGCTTTGTACAAGTTCAGTTTTTCTACTGGAACCAAAAGCCGAAGCAGGATTTTCATCATCCATACTGTAATGACTACAGAGGAAATTCTGGAGTGGATAGGAGAGGATTAAAAGCAATGGACTCCACAGTTCTTTGTTACTCATCTCAGTGAGACACCACAATCCATAAAGCTCCATGTTCACAGAGAACAGCCTCCTTTAACCATTGCCCAAGGGCAACAGGCGGGTTTTGACTATGCTATCTTAAACCCAACCTAATCATGTGGACATCTTAGATACTTCCTCCATCTGCTGTTCTTTGCCTCTTTTTCTTACTCTATATAAACATTTCATGAGTTATATTGATACAAATTTTAGCCCTGTATCTATCACTTTTTTAGTTCTCTCACAATCTCCCTCTATCACACCTGCAACTTTTGACGTCCACAATCTTTTATTTAACAGAATAAAGTTTTTTCACCATTGGGGTGGGGGGGGAGGGGAGGAGGGGCAGGACACACTGGCAGCATTCCTCTCCAAAGCTCCTGACATTCTGCTGTTGTTATTTGGTGACACCAATGCTTAAGATACATTCTTACCAGCAAATTTTTACTTTTCAGGGGTGCTCCTTGCATAAATGATGATGAAGCCAGGAGAGAAGAGGAAGTCTTGATTGGTGAACCTAAGTCTGGATGCTCCAGGCCAGACCCACCAGAAAATGGCTTTATCAGGGTGAGCACGAAAAATAAGTGATACAGAAGGAAAGTGTAGTAGTTGCAGAGATGGGAAATTTTACAGCTTCTTTGCTACATGTGCCTGATACCCAAGCTAGCTACTGTACTAATGAGCATGCTCCTGTGTATGTGGCATGCTGTGGGACTCTAGTCCACCAAAGTCCACCAGCAACTGAAGCAAAGGCAAGGTAAAATCCATTTCAAACAGCGGTCCTTGAATCCTTGTTTTGTAACCGTGACATGAGTTAGTGCAGCTGGACAAACATATCATTATATAGGTGAGTGGATGACTCATATTTCAGAGTAGGAAAAGCAAGCATTCACTACGTCATACCATCAGGCTTTTATCATTGTTTCTTTTGACAACGTCCAGTCTCATTAACATAGATTTTTGGGTTTTTTTTTTTTGTTGCTTTTTTGTAGAATGAAAAGAACCAGTATGCTGTGGGGGAAGAAGCCGAAATTGCCTGTGTTAGTGGTCATGTTCTCAGTGGCTATCAATTCCTTCGGTGTCTGCCAGATCAAACCTGGACGCAGCAATCTGTTGAATGTCAACGTAAGAAAGAGAAAATTAATTTAGCATAGCAACAAAACAGAAGTGGAAGAAAAAGACACAAAATAGATTTTAATGCAGGTTTTAACAAAAGAACCTGTAACGATATCTGAAAACAGCATTTTAAGAAGGTATTTCATGTAATCACACTAGAGATAGAAGAAACCTACTGAGTCACTACATCATTCCTCTTTCAATTCAGAAGTGTTACTATTATGTGCTTTGTAAGGATATTGTAATGTTCAATACTTTAGAAAACCCTCAGATGGATGCTGTGAGGTCCTTCTCTTGTCTGATTTTAAATATCTTTAACAGAAGGACTCATCTTTTGTTTCCAGACTTACATAGATATCTTTAAGTTGATGACAGTTATGCTGAAGAAAGCACTCTTAGAGGAATTTGTCTTTTTGTATTAAATGGATTATGTGTCTCTAACCACCTCCACCCCCCCCCCAGAATACCTTGAAAATCCCCACAATAAATCAATGTCTTGAAGTATTTATAGTCCAATTAAGGATTAAGGATCAGAACTGACCTGGGTTTGCTAACAGGAGAGATTCCAGTAGTTTTCTAGAAGTCAGTGCGATTTCATTGACTTAGCGTTCATTTTATCAAAAAAACCTTACCTGAATATACTTATGAGCTTTCTATTGCCATTCATTTTAATTGTTTTGTTAATAGCTTCATTTACAAAAGAAAAATTAATATATGCTGTTAATGCCATTGTTATTATTTTTAAACTGTAAATAAAATTAAATTACTTACACTAGCATACATTAGAAACACATTGTAATTATTTAGTTATTGATTGAAAAATATTTTTAAAGACTATGACAATGCACTGAAAATTTCTAGACTTAATTATGTTAAATATTTATCAGTTTTGAATGTCAGTCAAATGCTCAGTGTTATTGAGTGTCTTTATGGCTCTTCAGCTGAAGCATTATGACTTGTTGTAAATATTCACACACCATAAAACCAACAAGAATTATACTTTTTTCTTGTTTATTACAGCCTCTGTATGCCTCAGGCCACCAACATCTGACAGTGTCACAATTTCCCCATTTAAGCAACAGTACAAGATTGGTGAAACCATGAAGCTGAGCTGCCAGGCTGGGTTTATAGTCACTGGTCAGACACAGTACACCTGTGGGGAAGACCTGTCCTGGATACCTCCTATTTTGAGATCTATTACATGTGAAAAAGGTTAGTATGCCTGCAGACACTTTACTGTTTCTATACTGCTGATATTAACAGCACAGTTTATTTTAGCTAGCTAGAACTAGGAGGCAGATGACTGGTTTTAAGACATATAACAACTGTTCAGTAATTTTGGTTTTACTTTGTGCCTACCACAGTGCCATATAATTTCAGCCCCAGATTTCTGCATTAAGTTCAGAATTTTTGGGTGCAACGTACTGTGCACTTCAATTATGAAATTGAGATACTAAAACTGTTTTCTTAAAAACAAAACAAAACAAACCCCAGCTGCATTAACAAGGCTTTATGAAAGCAAAGTAGGAGAATGCATTCTATTGAAACTTCAGCTTCTCTTCTTGTACAGGATTTTCCAGTGATTTTTGTAAAAAATTATGTGTACTTGTGGAATCCCAACCACAGCAGCTTTTGAAGAGGGAAATGTGGGATAAACAGATATAAACACATTTTAGGTTTTATGGCAGGAGTCTAAGACATTTCTGTTCACTTTGTTAGTAGTTACAATAACCCTCACTCTTTTGTTTCAGATGTGCAAACTAAGATTAGAGGTGTTTGCAATCCAGGACAAAAGCAGGTTGGATCTCAGTGTGTTTGTATGTCTCCAGAAGAAGATTGTGGGTAAGTTAAGTACTTTAATTAGAAAAAGAAAAGTCGAAGTTTCTCTGCTGGTAGACCAAGAGTCCATTGTGACACAAAACAGGAAGAGTAAAAGACAACAGCAATTCAGGGCTACTCTCTGTTCAGATATGAGCCAGCTATGCTTCTGTATTCAAATTACAGTCCCATTTATAACCTATGAAATAGGTGAACACCATGGCACATCCTACTAATCTACATTACCATCTGCTACTGGAGATCCCAACTCTTCCTTTTCTTCTCTTTATTCTTCCAATTTCTATACTTTCACTGTCATCACCTTGCTATAATAGGTCATGCTCCTTGTGTTTGAGATTCACCTTTTTCAGATTAACATGCTGCAAAATACACTGTATGTTTCAGTCTCCAGAGCATATAAAAATACATAAGACTTGGGTTTACTGTCTCTTTACACAATATGACCTGCACAGACCATTGAGCCTTCAAGTGAATAGAGCGGTATCCTAGAGGATTTTTAGTAAATGACTGGCCAGGGTGGAGGTGTAGTGTGGGGCTGGAGATGGGAAAGATGAGCACAGATTGAATATAAGCTGGGCAGTTGTAGGGCTGAAATCAATACACATTCCACCACAGGGCTCCTGTGTGACCACAGGCAAGTCCCTTGGGATGGGATTAATCTCATTCATGTCAATACCCAAATAACCAGGTATCTTCTCTCTCAAGGGTCCTTGAGGGACTATGTTCAGAGGGTGATAGACATTGTCAGAAATACATAGGTCAAATCCTCTGAAAACTAGAGAGGTTTTGTTGACTAAAGTATAAGCTTAACTCAGGAACATAAACAAGGTGAACTCTATTGCTCTCTCTCTTTGGGAAATGACTAAGCTCCACAAAATGATGCTACTTGGAAATGCCTGCACTTGCTGAGAATGAATCCACTGAGGAACCAAGAGCAATACAGAAAGAAACTACAAGCAGCATGGCTGGGTTTGCCTGCCATCGGTCCCAAAATAACCGTGCCTCAGAAGCAGACTTGCACACACAGCTGCAGGGCTGCATTAACTCAGACAAGCCACCCCAGGGCTTGTGGAAATTTCACCTCCTGTTTTCTTGTGCAGGCACATGTCCTTCACCTCCCATCTGTTGGAGAGGACCAAAGCTTCCTCGTCTCACAGCACTATGCTGTATCAGGTCCAGGTCCTGCAGTAGCTGGGACAGCCTTAGGTCTTTAGACAGATGTCCAACTTGGCCATGGCTTTGCTGTGTTTCATCTGATGCTGGTGGAGCATTTAGAAGCATGGACTTGTTCCATAGCCTGCTAAATTAATTTTCTTTTTTTTCCTTGAGGCAGCCAGTACTCAGAAGACATCTGTGTGCTACATGCTGTTTCTGAACAGAATGTGACCAAGCCCAGCTGTCAGTATTCAGCTGAAATGTGCCTTGGACAGCAGTCATTTCATTTCTTGCATGCTGGCCCTTGCCATGGCAATTCCAACCTCAACTGGGCTATTGAAAGGGCAAAACTCTCTACAAATAGCTTGAAGAAAGTGCCCTGTGGCTACGACACCTGTTATGACTGGGAGGAGTGTCCAGGTATGACTTCTGAATGGTGGGATTTATCCAGCCCTTTGGATCTAAAAATAAAACGTGCTGACTCCTTCACTGCTCCAAGAATGGGATTTACAGGCATTGTGGTCCATCTGAGCAATTTACAGTGAGAGGAGTGTGGAAGTGTGGTCAGTCCCGTGGTCCTACTACCATGTGATACACTTAGATATGTGCCTTCTCCCTTAGGCACAAGTGGTGTAGTGTTGCCACTTCCCATTAGTGGCACAAAAGGAACTTGGAGATTAAGGGGACTTTTTCAGGAGAATTAACATTTGAATCTTTAATCACAAAAACATAGTCGGCAATGTTATCGCCCATTCCCTGTGAGGCTACTATAACCACTAGTTTGTACTTCAGGAGTTAATTTGGGCCATACCCTCTATAGCATATAATTAAATTATGAAATTAAATCATGATACTACTTAAAAAGCAAGACTGGGACCATCAGGCTTAATGGAATTTTAATGGTAAAATTTGCAAATACCCGTATGTGAAAACTGTGTTTACTAAGAGTTTTAATGAACTAGCTAAGCTGGTGAAATCCCTAAGAGGATTATTTTATAAACATTGTTGTGCAATTTACTGTGTAACTTGGTGATAAGAGCAGTGGGTTTTCCTGTAAATGCGTGAGGTACTGGCTGGCTCCGTGCACATCACGTGCTTGCCAGGAAAAGGCTGAGTGGCAGCCATGCTCATTCCTTCACTTGCTTCCAGAGACAAATATGATCTTTATCACACCATGCCTACTTACGATAAATAAAGCAACAGCAGTGTGCAGCAATCCTAAAAGCCTGTTTTGAAGATGCAAGCTTTCTGCAGCACAGGGTTTGAAGTAGGTGGCTGTAAAATTACTGCATGAGATGTTGTTCCTTGTGGGGCCGAAACAGAGGGCATGACCAGGTGTGCCCCTTGAGGGACATGCTGTGGTGGAGCCTCTAGGCACCTTGGGCTCCTGGGAAGGTGGTTATAATTTAGAAAAAATATTGGGCTTATTTATTCCAGAGCCTAGATCTGCTCCTACTGCGGAAGTGGCTTAAAGCTGGATCCTGTGCCAGCACCTCAGTGTTTTTCTCTCAAAAGCCTACAGAGGAGCCCTGTTTGGTGAGGAAAAATGAGAGAGAGAGGAGAAAAATACATTAAATAAAATACGTTCTCATTGTGGTGCTCAAGAGGTTTGAATTGGACTTTCCTCCTTACCATCTCCACAAAAGTCCTCTTTCTCATGGGTATGCACAAACATTTAAGAAATGGAAGTTTTGGGTTTCCTGAGAACGAGTAGTTGGCGTCAACACAGAGGCAGAAGATACTGCAGTACCATGTGAAAGCAGCTAAACAGAGGAAAACACACATTTTTCATGTTTTAAGAAAGGGAAGGCAGAAACTTTGTTACCTGCCCAGGGAATTTCTGGGGAAGAATACAAAGAGTCAGAACCTGATTAGATCAGAAATGGGTAATGAAATAACCGGCAGGACTGAGCTTTACCACAGGCCAGCAACAGGTAGCTTAGCATTCATAAAGGGAGCTTTAATGAAATAGAAGCTGACACAATATGGACCTTAAGATTCCATTTCACAGCAATATTGTGTGCAAGGATAATTGGGAGCAGAAAGTCAACTTAATATCTTTTTGTTTAGAAGAAGGGTCAGGGAAAGCCAATGGCTAAAAATAGTTAGATACTTCCTTTCTGCTTCTGTATGGGCCACTGCTGCAAAAACTGATATATACTAATGTGTATATATTTTTTCTCTATTCCTAATACCGTACCATCTAGCGTATGCACTATAGGCTTTTTGTAACTAATATATCACAAACCTCCGATAGTGTTTGTCCCTGTTAGACTTTGAAATGTTGTCAAACTACAAAATATGTTTTTAGTCATGACATTTGCAGCTAAAATTCCAACATGTTAATTCCCAGAGACACAGACCCAGTGCTCCTGCCTGATGCCTTACCAGTGCCCCAAAGAAGAGAACCGCCTTCACTGCATCCAAATGGAGTCAACAGGGAGGAGAAGGACAGTCAGTCATTGCACACTGGCAGCCATGAAGTGTGGTGGCATCAAACTGGAGGTGCTGGAGCAGGGGAGCTGCCTGGCGTAACCCATCAGCTCTCCTGGCAGCCACCACGATCACCTCACCGTGCACAGGCTGAGCCATTCTGGCTAAAACTTGGCTGGTTATGAAAGGACAGGTAGATCAAAATCAAAGTGTGAAAAAAGAAATAGAGCTCATTTAACAGGTTTTTGGGAAAAGGGTGGCATTGGGCTTTTTTGAAAATGACCTGGGGTGCGGGGTATAGGGACTGCTCTCACTGCTGGTAACTCTGTGGATGTGCAGAGGGAGGGAGGGGAGCGGATAGAAAGGGAGAAAGAGGAGCATTGCCTCTGGTCTTCCCTGGTGCTTGATGAGACTTTTCCTTTCCTCAGCCATTTGTTGATTTGTCCCCGTGCTTGTGACTGCTGTGCACCCTGGTTGTCTTGCTGGCTGAGTACCTTCTGTATCATCCAGGCAGGCAGACCAGGCTCTTCAGCATCGTTGCACGTTCCCTCTGACACCTAACGGGGTCATGAAGGAGGCTACCTGTACAGGCACTCATGGTAAAAATTCAGCGAGCAATACAAAATACTGAAAACCACAGATATGCAATGATTGAGTGAAGTCTTCAAGACTATGCAATTTTTCATCAGAGTAACTGAAGGGAGGAAGTGTTTGCTTTCTGGCTTGGTTTGCTGGTTTCGAGCCTTAGACACTGTTGAGGAATTTTTATGATACCCCTTGAGGTGAATTAAACACATGCTTGTGCTTAAATATAAAAGAAAAATTTAATGAACAATGCATTGGGCAGAGTCCTACTGCAATACGCAGTTCTACATGCACTCTGCAAAGATGTGTCACAAGCACATTCCTTATATACACTTGCACCAGCACCAGTCCTGAGAGCAGTTGCACGGGGCACCTCAGCCCAGCCGTGAGTCCATCCCCCACTCCAGCTCTGCTGCCCAAAGGTGGCCCCTGAGCATTCGCATTCCAGGATGGCTACAAGACAATGCTGAAGCTGTTTCTTGTCTCATCACCAAGGGAAACTTCACTCCTTTGCAAGGAGTTTCTTCGTCTGGCATTTCTGCTTCCAGCCAGTTTAACCTCTTCTTGTAGTTGGGCCTTCTTGCCCTCTGTGCCAGACCATTCCTCAGCCACAAATCACCACTGTTGAGCAGTTACAACTGGAATTTCTCCTTCAACACTGTCGTGGTTTAACCAACCACGCAGCCGCTCACTCACTCCCCACCCCCCAGTGGGACGGGGAGAGAATCGGAAGGGTAAGAGTGAGAAAAACTCGTGAGTTGAGATAAAGACAGTTTAATAAAACAGAAAAGGGAGAATAATAATGATAATGATAAAATATACAAAATAAGTGATGCACAATGCAATTGCTCACCACCCGCGCTGACCGATAACCAGGTAGCGATCGGTACTTCCTGGATCACGCCTACCATTCATATACTGAGCATGACGTCACATGGTATGGAATACCCCATTAGCCAGCTGAGCTGGCTGTCCTGATTATGTTCCCTCCCATCTTGTGTACCTAGCTCAGTCAGTAGGCATGGGAGCTGTCCTTGGACTAGGAGGGTACTTAGCAACAACTGAAAACATCAGTGTGTTATCAACATTCTCCTCATACTAAATCCAAAACACAGCACTAGCAAGAAATTTAACCCTATCCCAGCCGAAACCAGGACAAACACTCAGAATTTTACAAAACTGAGGATTAGAAACCTTTCCATAAAGGGAAAGCTGAAAGTCACTTTTTTTCACCACCAGTCAGCAGAACAATGAAAATGAGAAAAAAAAGCATGAAAAGTGTCCATTGGTGAATAACCTGCCCTATGTATAAGCATCACACACCACCAGGGGCTGGGCAGAGTCACTTGGAAGCTGGGAGTGGGCTGGATGGGAAATGCTTATTTTCCCTCCAAGGAGGTATCAGACCCCTATATTTGGGATGTTACCAAGCTCCCTAAATCAGCAGCTAGTCTCAACTGGATGGAGTTCAAGGAAAAGAAGCAATTAATCTTGCTGCTAAATACAATAAAGCATTATGTTTTCTTGCTTAAAATGTGTAGTAAAAATGATTATAAAAAACTGAGATAGGTTTGCCTTTGTAGTTCTATAGCTTTTTCCTCCAACTGAAGATATATACTAATATGCTGGTGATGGTCTAGGAGAGGGTTGCAAATTTGATTGTCTCCAGATTGTTTTTTAGTGGCCTTATTTCTTCTTGCTGGTTGCATTCTGAGGGGAAATAATCACTCAGAATGGCTGCGTGTGCCTTCTGCACCCTCAACAAAAAACAAAGATTTCTTGCTCCTGATCCTCTAACCTTAATACTAGCTTTTCATTACAGGACTCTGATTCCAGTGTGACTGTCTAGCAATGTTTCTGACAGGAGGAATTTTTTTCTCTGACAATTCTCAGCATAATAAATTGCCAGGTGAAGTTATTTCCTGGTAAACAGAAGGCAGGCGAGAGGTCCCTGGCTGCCCCCATTTCTCCAGCACCTCTGGTCTCACAGTGGTTGTGTGCTGTGGAAGCAGTTGCATTACGACTTGCATTGTTCTCTCTTGCTGATGGAGATAACTGCCGTATTTTCTGTTTTACAGTTAAGCATTATGGTACAAAATGGAGACATCACCTGCCACTCAGTAATAAGGTGGTGATTCAGCCATAAACTGAATCCAGAGGAAATCTTCAGCTTGCTGAAATTAGTGGGAGTTTTGCTGTTTGCTTCAGTAGGGTCAGGACAAGGATTTCAAGTTTGCTGCTGTGCTCTGTCACAGGGGTCCCCAACCCTCACATCAAAGACTGCAGCTCTTTAATATTTCCTGCAACATCTATCTTTTTCTTGGATAAGCTCTCCTTTTCTACTGTGATAACTTATATTAGGTAATGATAGAGTTTTCTTGTTCACTGGTGGCAGGAAATGCTGTCTCTCCTTTGTCATTGTAAGCTCCAAGTAATGTTATCTGGCTTAATGGGTCATTGGCTTGGGTCATAAATTATAATTGGGGAAGATGAAGCAAACCTGAACCGAGTCTCTCAGGGTAACCAGGGTCATAGAGACCTTACTGATTCTCAAAGGACAGCTTTCTCGGTAATGCAGCTTCTCTACTCCACAGAAAAATCCCATCTGTTTGTTCTTAATGCCAGAGAGAAAGCATTATCCAAAATGAATATAATGGGCTTTCCACTGACGCAAAGTTCCATACAACATCCCAGCATATCTAATTTTTCACTAGCACAAGAGTTTGTGAAGTGTATGTAGAATACACTTACCGCAGCGAGACAGCTGAGGCACGATTCAATGGCTGGACAATTAGCAGCTGCTGTTGTCTTCTGTATAAATAGTTATTGCAATTGTAATGTAGAATGCAAAATTTGACCAAACATAGAACAGAACTGAATATATATATATAGTGTCTGTTATAATGTTTATCCTTATGCAACCTTAGAAAGGGGTAATCCAGAGTTTGCTTCAAGGGTTTGAAGATAAGACAGATCTATAGGTTTAAATACCAACTGCCAAACTTTTGCCAATGAGCCACTGCTTCGTTATAGCAATTACTGTTTCCCATTACAGCTATGAAAGAAAACATCTTGTATTAAATGTTTCAGTCCTGATGTCTTTATTTCAGGTGCTATGTGAGCAGTAAACATCTCTTAATTTAAGAATTTCGTGCAAAATATGACTGTGACTATCAAATGCAAAGTTGCTAGGTGCAGGGAGCACAGTAGAAGATGAATACCAGAGCTTTTGCTAGTGCCACTTTCCCAGTAAGTGATAAACCAGAGGTGATATCGGCCAGTTTTTTCCCACTGGGTTCCTGCAGAGCTCACTGCTGTCCAACACACTCCTGGGCTTGCACTCCAGGGAGTGCAGGGATGCATCTCCAGCAGCAGCATAATTTGTGGCGTTCAAATTCATGATAGCTCCAGCTCAATGTATTCCGTTTATGTATTTAGAAGAAGAGGTCCATCACATTTCTCCTCACCCAGAAATCCCTGAGCAGTAGGCTTTGGTTAGTTGTTTCAGAAAAGGGAGGCTTCAGCTATATCTGTAACAGAACTGACTCAACTCTGCTGGTGGAGTGTTATGGGATAAAGATGCTACAAATAACATTGTTTATAAATTAAAACTTAACTAGATTTAATAAACCCTTTACTCAGAGGTGTCAGTTTTACTGTAAGGGGTCTTTGAACTGGCTCCCAAGGCTCTGGGTGTTCGTGTGTGGGTATGTGTGAAGATTTCTGACATGGAGGGGTTTGGGTAAGCTGATCTTCCTTCCTTGGTTACTGGGAGTGAGATGCCCCTAAAAGTGTATGTCTGCATACAAGCTAATCATCTTTGGCTGTTCTTTTAGTCAGTGGAGGAGAAAAACTGTCCCTTAGAGGACAGGATTTCTGTCTTCCTAGGTAGACATCTAAAAACAGGCTGGGTGAGTCATGCCCGAAAGGTGCCTGTCTTCCTCTGTCGACTGTGAAGGGAGCTGGGGGGTGATTAGGCCAAAGACAAATTTTCATGCTATAGATGTCTAAAATTGCATTAAATTAATCCTACCTCTTCTATTTTGAAAAATGAAAAATATATATAGACACACATAAAAAAAAAACCACATATATACTCCTAACAGTTAATTTCCAGCACTGGATTATATGTCTTCCAGATCAGCACTATTTATATTGCCGGTTTTCAGGAATAACTGGTTCCATCCACAAAGGACCAAAGCTGTTGTGGGGCTTGGCACTGTGATAACTCAAGGTTAGAGACTGGCTCCCAAAATGGTGCTGAGCACCAAATGAGGTGCCTGTGCTTCCTTCCCTTTCACGCTCTGTGAACCAGAAACTGTCGAGCGTTATTCATGTGTGGGTGGAAGAGACGAGCGTGTCTGTATGTGACACAGCCAGCCACCAGCAAACAGGCAATGGGATGATTTTAGTACATTGTGCCCTGCTCATTACCCAGTGGGGTTTGGGGCCTAGTTGTTCCAGGACCTGCAATAACCAAACCCAGAGCAGAAGGGACTTGATTTTAACATGTTGCTTTTTAGATGAAGCCTGGTTGCCTTTTTTTTTTATTATCCCTCCCTAGAGCCCCCTTACATCCTAAGTTGAGAGTCAAGGGGTCTTCAGCCTGACACAAATGAGCTTAAAGGAAGACAAGAAATTACTGTGGAGACATATGCTAAAATTCCCATTTTGTTTTTGAAAGCTCTTACTTCCATAACTTGCAGGGTAGCAGAGCCTTTCACCCAGCATCATCCTTAGGTGACAAAATCGTCTACCTAGAGCACATAAGGTAACTCAAGCATCAGGGCCTGAGGGCACCAGCCACACTTATGGCCCAGAACAGTTTACCATGGGCATCCCCCACTCTGCCCACGGCCCAGGACCCTGTTTCAGGCCCCAAGGCCATCAAGCCCTGCCCTGCCTGGCCATGGACCTCATTGACTGGGGTCCCTGCTCATGGGCCAATGTCCCAGCCTGGTCTCGGCCTGTCCCCATCCCCAGGGGGGTGCCCAGGCCTGGGGCTGCCCAGCTCCCTGGGTGTGGGGTGGGACAGGCCTGGGCTGCCAGGCACTGCCTGGCACCTGGGGGTCCCCAGGGAGCCCCCGGCCCCTGCAGCACCCTGACAGGAAAGTAAAGAAGTGCACGTTTAGCTGGAAGTCATAAACATGTCAGCAAGTGCAAACTTCTGATGATATTTTCTTTATTGGGCATAAAACCCAGTTACCAGGGACTTTCTCCCTCTGCTGCTCTGTGCTGCTGAGATCTTGCTAAAATAACAAAACCAGCCTTCCTCTTTTATTAGATCCTTCTGCGAGCACCGTGTAAATAGCGCAGCTGATAGGAGAGCCTTAGTTTTCCCATGGTGGTATCTTACTTTTCAGACAAATCAACTACAAATGCTATCACACATGAATGATTGCGGGTAACTGGGCACCAACTGGGAATTTCAGGCCCCTGATGAAGAAGTAGGTCTTGTCAAATGCTGTCTCGGAGACTTCAGGCCCTGGTCAATGAGATCCATGTGTTAAAACCCACTCAGAGAGAAAATAAAGCTGATTATCTGCTGTTTCCTCAGCTCACTGGCTGTTTACTTGTATCTCAGGAAGGCTTTCTGACACGGCACTGCAAAGCAGCAGATCCGTAGTTTCAGATTACCTGTTCAGAGAGAGAGCAGCAATTAATAACAGAGCAGAAATTAAAAGATCTGTTCCTGGAAATCAGCTCAGCTAGAGAAAACTGAAATTTACAGCAGAATAAACCATAACTGCTGGAAAACACTTGATATTTTTTTTTTTCCTAATTTCCATAATTAATGTTTATGATGCTGTGACGGTGTACTTCCCCGCTGCCCCAACCTGACCTTTATCTCCCTAACCCTGCTCAAGCAATAACCACCAGTGGTCGTCCTAATGGATGTGTCTGGTCGTGATGGCTGCATCCAGCTCAAGGTGGATTCGGGAGACAGATAACAACACAATAGCCAAGGGCTAATTTGAGCAATGCATCCACATATCCACAGTGCTGGTCAATGTCTGACTCAAGCCAAATTTGGAAGAAACTAAAACCTGTGGTTGGTATGCGAATATGACTATAAGTCATATCTAAGGGCTGCAACAGGAGCAGGGACAAAGAACCACGACACACACTGGTCAGGCTGCCAGATTCAACAACCGTGCTTTAGATTTCAAGAGGCAAAAGTGAACTAGCCTTTTATGAAGTTTGGGGACTAAAGGTTTTTTCTGCTTAATTTTAAGTTTTCTCTTTTGATAGTGACAGCTCTGGAGTCATCTGTGTCCTTGTCAAAGTTGCAGAATAGAAGAGAATGAAGCCACATTGCCAGTATTTGGTTGAAAATGCCTAGATGACCAGTAACTGCTCTTTCTGTGTCCTGGTCCCTGTAATCACGACACTGACATGAATTGGGCTATTGAAAAGATGAAGTCTTCAGTGAGGATTGGAAGGAAACAGCCCTGCAGGTATGACACCTGCTACCACTGGGAAGTGCATTAGGTATAACTTTCAAATCTCTTGATTTAGGTCTCAAATTTTCAAAGCTAAATTTGATGGTCAGTCCTTGGATTCACAAAAGTTCTGTGACTGCGGGTTACAAATCTTTGTACTGCATGTAATGACTTGCTGATTTCATTTGCAGGGGTTTGTAAGGTAGAGATGAATCTGGCAAGTAAGGACTTCTCTTATGAAACCATTTCGGGAGTTACTATTATTAATAGTGATAATCCAATAAATAAAAGTGATCTAGCAAATAAATAGCACTTTAGACCTATAAATAAATAGGACCTTAGCAATGGGCTAATTTTCTAGAATTATTTCAGAACTGTTACTTTATAAAGCAGTTGCACTTAAGATTTCATTGCTCATGTAAGTTCAGGATATCTTGCGAGTGGAGCATTTTTAGTCCTGGGTCCCCAGAAGCAGCAGAGGGAGGTCACAGTAACACTGCAGCCGTTTCTGTCCCCTGTCGAGCAGCCTGGTTGTGATTGTACTGCTTAAATGAAAGACGACCAGCTCATGGACTTCAGGAAAGGGCGTATGATTATCTTTCCTGTTTAATTATTTAACGTGGTTTTGGTCTGTGCTAGTTAGTCCTCCCCCAAAGAGCATTTGGACCCAATTCAACCACTCACATGGGCCAAAGACTGTTTCCAGCAAGACAACTGTTTTTGTGGCAGGGGTTAGCCGGCTGGCTAACTGTGAACTGAACTATACCCCTTTGCTTCTGGGACTGTAAAATGAGACCTGTCCAGTTTTATTTACTGTTACAAGCACTGGTTATTTGCTCTTTTCCAGGAATTCCTAGACTTGATTTATTTCATTCACATGCCCATATCTGTTTTGAAACTCTCTAGCATGCACTAGGGACAGACAACAGTCCAAAGGGTCACTGTTCAAGGCCAGAGAAACGTTCCATTTTTTGAAGTATAAATGAAACTTGACAGGAGTGTTTCAGTCATCTGGGATCTCTAAATGGGGCTGGGAAATTTCAAGAAACTAAGATATTTTTTCAGTATTGGCCAAAATCTCAAGCAATACTCTATACATTCCTTCAAGCTCTCTTAAGTTAAACCTGCATAGGACAATATCTGATGGTATCAGATGATTTATGATAATCATCTCATATCCTTGGTTTAGTTCGCTAGGGAATAATTTCTTAACAAACACATGTGAAATCCTGGGTTATTTTGTTAGCATCTGTAAATAGATGGTTGTTTTGTCTGTGAAATTCCTCTGAGAGTTAGTGTCAACATTTGTTGTGCAACGCTCTTATTTACTGTGCAACAGGGTGAGAACAGCAGTGGCTTTTCCTGTAAATGTGAAATTTTTCTTGGCTGACACAATGTGCAGAGCCCTGCCAAGAAAAAGCTGGGTAGCGACTGCATTCCTTACTGGCTTGACGGGCGCTTGGGTGTGTGTGCAGGTATGTGTCTGGAGGAACTGAAAATGCTTTAGCACTGGCCAGCACCACCACATGCTCACATCACTGATACAGCCATGGATGCAGCAGTCCCCGTTTAGGCTGCAGCTAGCTTGCGTATGTGAGCATGCATGACAGAGACTTCACCAAAGACTTAATCATTCTTGCCCCTGTAGGTACAAACTCAGTGTCAGGACTTTGGCTCACGTTTTAGCTTTATGATATATGTCTTCTTTTTCTAAAATGAACAAGACTTGTAAATACTGAGGAGCATCTTGATTGCAGCAGCAAAACAGCACGAGCCATCAGTCCTTGCCGGATGCAGTTGTGGCTGGCACTACCCCGGCTCTGTATTTGTGCCACTTCTTCTCAGCCTAAAAGCTGGCTAAGGTCTCAAAGCACTGCCCTGTGCTCAAGTTAATGCATCCTGATCTTCCCAAGGCTTATTAGCTCAGCCACTGTATTACCCTACTGCAGCTACATGGTCCCCAGATCAGACTATCTTGTGTCTAGACAGCTTAGAGAGCAGGGAGAGTAGATATGCATAGCCTAAGGTCATCTTTGGGACTTACAGGGATTTGGCCTTCTTGGAAAGGCATTTTATTGGTAAGCTTGCATAAAATCTGGTAGAGGAAACAATGTAGAGAGAAAAAAAGAATAAAACTCCAACTATTCTGTAGGTAATGCCTCCAAATTTTCCCACTGAGAGTCACAATACCTGTCCCTCTTGCTTCAGCCAGTATTCCAAGGATTAGAAGCAGTCTGGTTGCATCTTGGTGGGGGCTTCACGCAGAAAGACAATATCCAGCACTTGTGCGCGGGGAACAATGGTATGCACTGAAACAAAGATGGCAATCCTGTTTTCAGGGAGATATCAGCATGTACATATCCTGGGCTATGATCCAAATAAATTCATTCTCACTCAAGAAATGCCAGCCTTGGCGTCTTTTTCTATTTGGAGAGGATTTGCAGCACCCTTTGCTGCTATATGTGCCTGGACTAATTGCACAAGTAGAATGCTATAAGCTGCTTTATGCATGTGACAATACTTAGATAGCTCTCCTCATCATAAGATTTGATCACCTCAGTAACAATTCTCAAAACACAAGAACGTTGCTTGTGTTTATTAGTTGCCTTTAGATCAATAAGGCCTGTAGTATGAGCAAGTTCAGTCATCATCATACCTTGTGTAATATTTCAGGAAGTGAATACTATAATCACAGTAAAAGCCTCAGTGTAATTACTGTCAACAGTAAAATATAAAACCATGACTTTGCTTTACCAGAAGCTAGTGATCTAGTCTGGTTAAAGTATCACCCTGCTCAAAAGCACTATTTGCAGCTATTTGTCACTGCTTCCCTCTTGCTAAATTTTGTTGTATATTCACATTTAATACAGTTCTTAGAGGCTTGAATATAATAAAAATCCATTTAGAGAAGTGCTAAAGTGAGTTGATAGTTCTCTCTTGCCTGCTGTGGGGCAGGACTCTGCCCAATGGCCCCTGACCACAAGAAATGAAAACAGCTGCCTGAGGAACACGTGCAGGAGAGCAGGACCTGGAGGCTGAGCCCCGAGCAGTTAACATGTCCCCTGAGTTTGGCCAGAAGATTCAGGGTGCCAGCACCATCCTTCTGCTGGTGAGAGACAACTCTTCTGTGTTTTGCAGTAGAGAGAGAAAGAAATCAATAGCAGTTTATATTCCTGTGCCTCCTGCCATACACAGTAATGGCTCTGCTGTTACTTACAGTGGCAGCTCATCACAGTAAGCAATGCGGCAGAGCCACAGTGTGGTAGAAATGGAGCTGATCTGTAATAATGTTATGAATATGGTGATGCAATGGCTTTAGGTGGTGACAAGACCAGGGCAGGAGGAGGTTAAGCTTCTGTTGGGGCTGGAGAGAGAACGAACAAAGAAGTGGTGCAACAGCTCCCAGGTTGAAAGCAATTGGCAAAATCATTAGATATAAAGATCTGTCCCCAAAGAAACTGCAAGCGTGTTTCATCAGGTTATGAACTGGCAAGCAAAGGAAAACAGCAAGTTAAGCCCTACGAGAAAAAGGATGGAGTAGTGGAAGTGCGCTTGACCAAAGAATGTCTAAAGAAAACATTAACAGAATAGGAGAGAAAAGGGACTTCTCAGTGGCGGGGAATAATACCTTGTAAATATTATTTACACCAGCTTTTTAATGTTTTCAAGTTAGTTTTTCTTCAAAACATCTTTGGTTTAGTTAGTGATGTTTTGTTTTAGGCAGGGCACTAAACTGCGGATCCGTTGTCACCTGGGAGGTTCCCGCCCAGGGCTGCAGATAAGGGAGTGCTTCAGGAACCACAGCCTCCTGCTCCATGTCTCTCTCACCCTGAACGGTGGAGGATATGGGTGCCAGGGAGCGAGCTCAAGGAGCGGTGAGAAGCACACTGTGGATATACAGTCTCCAATGAAAAAGAGATTTGCAAATGGTAGCTCACACAATTAGTGCTACCATTAGTTTAACAACAGCAGGTTGGTGGACATTAATGTTCTCCTTCAGTTAGTCTCCAGATGCACATTGGTCCCAAATCTTTTCCATGCAGGCAGGCTCCCATCTGGGAGGAGGTTGAGAAGCTTCTTCCATGTCACTATATAGGAAGAGAAAGTGTCTGTCACTCATCAGGTGTCAATTTGCTGCTCCCACATTAGGAAAAGGTACATCAGAAGAGCTTTATTTTTCCTAAATTTCTGCTAGCTACTTGTCTGTTCTGCTTGGAAATAATCCATGTCTTACGCTTAACCTGGGACCGCTACTGCTCTGTGCCAGTCCCGCTGTATCCTTCCCACCTTTGCTTCTGGGGCATCTCCTTCTTCCTTTTCCAGCTTGCCATTTTTCAGAAAGGGAGCCTGTCACAGGGCCATTTGAGCAGGAATCTGTCTATCTGTGTTGCCCCTTCAACAGTATTTGAACCTGTTGTCTACCTTTTAACAACAGGTAACGGAAGGTTAGATGTCTCAAAGGTATTGATTCTTTAGTATCTTCCATGAAAATAGCCAGCTGGGTAGAGGAAGATCTCTCTTGTGTCTTCCCAAAGGGAAAGGGTGCAGTGCAGACTTGTTCTTATTCATCAGAGAATCCATTAAAAAAAAAAAAAAATCCTAGAAAACCAGGTCTTGGTAGTGCTGCTGCTCAGGGGACCACTTTTTTGCAAGGCAACAACGAAGGCTGAATTTCACTCCACATGCTGGTACTGTTTACCAAATAGTGTTAATGAGGAGGAATTTTTTCAGCGTTACTGTTTTATAACGGTCCCTCCACTCTGTCCTTGTACCTGCTGCTCTGCACCAGGCAAGCCTTTTTACTGAGCAGTTTGTGATGATATCTTCCAAGTCACTGGCCTCAGATGATCCCACGTGTCTGGCTCATCAGTATGGATAACAAGTTTACCTTACCTCGATCTGAGTTAAATATCACCTGCCACAGCATCACTCAATTTGCCAGTTGGTTTCTGTCTCTCAGCAACTTCTTATAAAGTAATTTTTTTTTTTACTTTAATGTCATGTGCAAAAATTTACCAGCTTCTATGAGTTTTCTCCTTCATTCTTTCTCCTTCTCTCTTCACACAATATATTAAACTGTTGGTCCCTCTACACACCCTTGGGAGAGTCTCATCTCATCAATAATAGGGGCAGATATTTATGATACTGCATGAACATTAACATTAAGGTACTCCTTCTTGGAACATGTATGCATTGCAGGCCTCATTGGATCTGGCCTCATAGACTGTGAAACGTGAAAGCAAGGCAGAGCGATGCTCTCAGTAACTTAAAAGTTCCTGTAAAAGCCTGTTGTCTGCCATGGAAGAGTCCTGCATCTCTGTATTTCTGTTCTTCACAGTTCAACTGCCCAAAGTTCAGGTCATCTAATGTAAAATTCCTCCCAAGGATCCTGACACATGGTGATGGGGCAAATGCTCACCCAATGCTCAGGTAAAACAAAGGGGTTTACGCTCTCTGCCAGCTAATTTTGCTAAGCTGATTGATTCTGTGGAACCACGGTCCCCTCTTTGTTCTTCTCATCTGACGCTAATCCATCTGACTTTGTTTTCTCACCAAGAGAAAACGTCCTGCAGTTGCTTGTTAGTTTAACAACAGTATGGTGAAGAGGTGGACTATGGTGACTGGGGATACTTCTGCTCCTAAAGGGACAAAGTGTGGCCAGCAGATGTGCACACCATAGGGATGAATGAACAATTGAACAGATTGTCCTCCCAGCCACTGGTCTACAGGAACCTGGTTTTCCTTCATTAAATAGTCATGTTGCTCTGAAGAAAACTTCTACCTACTCACTTTACCTCTTCCTCCCTCCCAAGCAGCATTAGGCAGTCAGCTGGTTGTTTTTTAAAAAAAAAAAAAACAAAAAAAAGGCATCATGTTCTCAGATTTTCAGGAGGGATGATGGAACTTTCTGACCTGGGCAAATACAAGACTGGAAACGGTATGTGGCAGAAGTCAGGCAGGGAAAGGATTGCAGTGTCACAAATGAAGGGCAGCGGACCCTTGCTGGACACCTGTGGGCAGGAGGCTGGGAGGGAAAGGGTCTATGAGGTGTCTATAGGGAAGGAGCTGGCTGGGCTGAGAAGTAGGAAGGGAAAAGATGGAGTGGGTAATTAGAAAGAAAAAGGAGAGAAAAAGGATCCCTGTGAAGATTTGGATGGGTCAGAAAAACAGTGAGATCTAAGGGACTGGATGAGGCATTTGAAATGCAGTGTTCATTAAGATTTTGTCTGTCTTATCTCAGACTAATTTATTTTATGGACATGGAGATCTGTTCCTGCTGAAAAAAAATGAGATGACTATCAGGAAACCTTATTGGTTTTTTGAACTGTTTCTTAAGCAGGAATTCTCAACATCTTTTGAGGCCCTGTGCTGGTTTTCTACATTTCCCTGTGTTTGAAGACATGAATCACCAAGTCACTATTATTTCTGTGCTACCTATCAGGAAATTTCCAGGTGATTTTCTCTTGCCTCCAGAAGCTATGAAAGCTATAGCTACCCAGTGGGCTCATGGTCCAATCACATGTCGTGCAGCTGCCCCAAGAAAAAGGCTAGAAATTGTGGACAAAAGAGTTGGGACTAACCAAGGGACAAACATCAGGCTGCTCTCCAAACCTGCTACTCCTGAGCAAATAATACAGAGCAAATAACAGATTAAATTCATTTGGCTTTTATTCTACTTGTTTTCATCTATAAGGTGTTTGCAAAAATTTACAATTTGCTCAAAAAACAAAAAAGTGCCATTAAGTTCCAGACAGAATAAAGGTCAGGAGGTCCTTTCAGTCAGTGCGGTGGGAACCTTGCCCTCCAAAATAGCTGCTCCCAGAAGAGGGAGTCTCCATGGGAAAGCATACCTCTCTTGTTCTGGCTTAATCCTCATTGCCAGCGCCATGGAAAGCAAAGCTTTTCCAGCTGAGGGTAGGGTTTATGTGAGGAAGCTACAGGTACAAACATGAAAACCAAGAGAGACGTTTTATCTGGTAGGTATTTATTGACAGTAAGAAATAAAATCTGTCACTTAAAAAGCGTACAGGCTTCTTGTGGATAGTGGTGCACTTGCTTGATCATGCCCTTGCTATCCAGCCCTTTGTCTTTATTTGCATCTGAGAATAGTGAGAAGGGATCGGACTGCCAGGACAGGTACCTGAATGGACCTGCAAGGTACACCATATGTGAGCAAAGATGTCACTGTCTGACCATGGTAGACAGCATGCTTAGCTGTGTAAGGAAAATATTTAGGAACAGCCTTAGGAGATTGTGCAAAGGTATCTCCCGGCCAACGGTATGCAGAGTGTCTCCATTTCTGTGAACATACACTTTCCCTCATAGCTGCCTTTGAGAAAGTTTTGCTGTGGTGGAAGGCCTCTATATGCAATGGTCTGTAAGGAAACTGGTCTTGGCACAAACATAAATGCATGTGACAAATGCAATGGAGTTACGTGTGCTTACAAATGTAGCTCATGATGATAGTTATGACAAAGTAAAATGGAGATTTTTTATTAAGCAGTTGTGAGTACAAGAAGCTGCAAGCATAGGAAGCCTTCTCATTACTTTAAGCTGACTTTACTATTAATGCACTTTGCTTTGACCTTTAAGAGTTTCAGGCTCAAAGACAGGCTCAATGCTGTGTGTACTGTTTGCTCTACTGAATAAGGTACAGTAGGAAGATGTTAATTCGTTAGAAGAGAAGAATCATGTGTTTTACTTTGTAAAGCCTGTTCTTTTTTTCTGCAATCTAAATCTAATCATTGCAAGCATATGTTTGTGTGGCTTTCAGTAAAATGTATTTGCAGTGTTAGACATTGTAATTCATCACTATAAATGCTCCTTTGGCAATTGCACTTCAGGAACATTTTTTAATTCTGATGGAAGTGTGAAGTAAACTTGCCAGTGCTAAGTCCGGGGCCTGTCATGAGCAGTAGCAGGGAGTGCAGCTCTGCCTAACGATGAGCCTTGGACCCTGATTCAGAGCTGACCAGAGCTGATGCACAGCGTCTCGTCAGCTGCAGTGGACTTCACAGCAGATCTTACATTACAGAGCAAGGTTTGAAGTATGTCCTGCCCAAGAGTTGACACGATTTGACATATCCCATGGCGATAAGAAAAATGAACTGTAACGCATCTTATTGGCTCTGTACATCACAGGGCCTTATGCTGACAAGGGTGACAGTCTCCCCCTGGCATTTGAGCCGCCCAGCCTCACACTCGGTCATGGTCCGATGGGCAGCAGAGCTGCTCACTTCAGCACAGATCTGGATGCCTCCCTCCTCGCATCGCTCGTCTTTGTCACAAACACAGCTGTTGGATTGCGCTAAGCAAAAGCACAGAGGAAAAAACACTCAGGATGGCATCCAACTCAACAAAAACCAGACTAAAATGCTTCCAGCAAAACTGTAGGATTGACAGTACAAGAAAGACATGGACCTGTTGGAGTGGTCCAGAGGAGGGCCACAAAAATGATCAGAATGATGGAACGCCTATCCTGTGAGGACAGGCTGAGAGAGTTGGGGTTGTTCAGCCTGGAGAAGAGAAGGCTCCAGGGAGACTTTGTTGCAGCTTTTCACCTCTTAAAGGGGGCTTATAAGAAAGATGGGGACAGACTTTTTAGTAGGGCCTTCAGTGACAGGACAAGGAGTAATGGCTTTACACTAAAAGAGGGTAGGTTCAGACTAGATATAAGGAAGAAATTCTTTACGATGAGGGTGGTGAAACACTGGCACAGGTTGCCCAGGGAGGTGGTAGATGCCCCATCCCTGGAAACATTCAAGGTCAGGATGGACGGGGCTCTGAGCAACCTGATCTTGTTGAAGATGTCCCTGCTCATGGCAGGGCGGTTGGACTAGATGACCTGTAAAGATCCCTTCAACCCAAACCATTCTATGATTCTATGATTCTTTTCCTAACCTGAAGCAACATTAGCTAATATTTAGGTTCAGTGGAAAAACTAGAAGCGGAAACAAGTGGTGCACTGCTGGGGCTTCCTTTGCTTGGAGAGGCTGATTGTGCTTGGGGCAAAAGCTTCTTCAAGGTGCCCGAGATATTGTTCTCAAAGGCTTCTCTCATGTTTCTGCTTGAACTGGTTTGTGTATCTACTGCTCCAGAGTCCAGATAACATGTAAGATGAGAGATCTGTCCTTGGACAGTAACAAACTGGTCATGCAGACACTTACAAATGGAATTTACATACAGGCTGTTTCACTAAGATCAAAGGATCTACTACAGATAAATGGGTGTAGTTGTATCAGTGACAACAGCTAAATAATCAGATAAGAAGAAGGTCCCATCTGAGATTTATTTTTCATAACTGTGTCTTTGTTTTGGTGTTGTATGTTTATTTTTTTTGCCTGTGTTTGTCTCTGCTGAAGCTCCAGCCAGTTTTGATTATCTTTTTTTGTTATTATTTTTCAACCCTATCAGATGAAACACATGAACTCCTATCAAGTAATCTTTTTTATTTTCAAAATACGACAACAACTGTGCCTCTATCTGGGGCACTTCTAAAAACCTAATTTACTCCTTTATTCTTCCCATTTCTGGCAACCCTCCATTAAATGCAATATAGTGTAGGACACTCAGGGAAATTAGATCAGGGAATTTGAAAACTTCCACTGCAGACAGATTGCAAGAGACTGGATCTATTTCCTCTGAGGGAAGAGACATTCACCTTTGATCATAATATGAGAAATGGGGGATAGGCAGTGAAGTACAAACAAAAGTAAGTGGCTTTCCTAGGTAGTATAGAATAAGACATTCAATTCCTTGCCACAAGATACTGCTGGGGAGACTGCTCAGCAAATTTCAGGAAAGGATTAGCTATTCCTGTGGGCAGTAAGGACGCCCACAATTACTGTGTTAAGAAATTTAAAACAGGTAGATACAGCGAAAAAAGAGTAGGGCAAGGGTTTCACCCAAAAATTCCAGAGGACCAACAGGGTAACCCACTTAATAGGAATAAGCTTTTCCTGTAGATAGCGCATTTTGTTATGATATCCCGAGGGGTTTTCTTTTCCATGATTGGAGCTTCCTGCCATGTCTGGACACCAAACACTGGGCTGATGGTTTGAACCAGTTTAGCAGTGCGTGGTGGGAGGGCGTGGAGATACCATACCAGAACCGACCTACAGCGAATGCATAACTGGGGATAAAGATTTCATTTTGGTCATATAAACAATTTTGCTTACAATTGTGAAGAATCTCTTACCGTCGCATTTTTCCCACGAACGGCATGATCCACATGATATTTCAGGTGCCTGAGGTATTTTGCAGTTTTCTGCATTAGTAAGAGAATATTTTCTGCCCATGCACTCCAAGGCATGCATCTTGCAAACAGTTAAAGGTGTGTTTCTCTTGGTTCTTTGATCTGTAGCACAGGTGTCCAGGGAAGGACTGAAAACAAAAGCAGTCGTGCTATTTAAATGTGTTTTATTTTGGTAACTCTTAAAAAGAGCTCAAGGAGTGGAAAACATTCAGGGCCCAGTTCCAATTTCCCCATTCATTGAAGTACATCCTAAGAGAGCAGCAAGGAAACTTGAGACATAGATATGTGAATAATTCAGAGTCCTTCCTTTTCCACAGGATGCTGCACCTCAGCAGAGCCAGGATCTGTCCCCTCTGAAGGACAGGGATATTACTGGGTATTTGCCATTGACCTCAGTAGCAGTGAGAGCGAGACTTTAGTTAAAAAGAGTTCAGATCTCAATTATTCTGCATGCACCTAAGTACATACACAGAAAACATTTCATATACGTATAATGATATGTACATACACGCACATGTATTAAAATATTTTATAAGTATTTCTTAATTGTAAGACATTAGAATATACGTAAAGACCTTTTCTCTGCTGTCCTTTAACAGCCTCAGCTTTTGCTAAATAAAATGTTATGATCCAACATCTGAGACCAAAGATATTTCTGGAAATACATACATCTCCACAGAAATTTTATGGAAAACCTATTTATCTATTTATCCAGGGAATTCGCTTGTTTATTTCTCGAAATTCAGATATTGTTCTAACCCCCACAAATATTAGCTTGTAAAAGTGGTAATAACAATTCTTGGATAACCTTAAACAGTGTTTGCTTTGAGGACAGTTCCAGGAAGTTGTTATCATTTGTGTTTCATGCTGTAAGTGTAGGAGGGGAGGAAAAAGCCCTTCCATTATTTCTGGATTTTAATCTCAAACCCCAAGCTCCTCCACTTGTTCTCAATGCAATCAGTGGCATCTGTGTGGAGTGAACAAAAAAAGTGCCTCTACAGAGCAGGGCATGCCTGTGCTCTCCTGGATGCACTTTACAGCCACAGGTAAGGTGCTGCGCAGAGCACAAGAGCATGCTCCCAGGGGATGGAGAGCTTTGAAATACGGCTCCAAAGGCTTATTTTCAGCACAGCTTCTCGTTTTGAGCTCACAAACACTCCCACAGAAACTTTTAGTGTCTAATGGGTCAGTTCTGAGGGTCAACCTTAGCTAAACAGGTGCTTGGTGGGGAGGAGAGGCTGATGAGGAACAGGCAAATGGCCCTAATGAAATTCATGAGGCTGCCTGAAGGGGAGGGTAACAGTCCCTGTGTAAGTGGCTTGTCAGAGTAGGGAAGAGGAATCTGAAAGAGGGAAGGTCTAGTAATAAAGTCCTGACTCAAACCCTGCTCATTTGCAGGCCAAGGTAATTTTTCTTTTTTTTTTTTTTTTTTCCTGGGAATTAGGAAGTGGATTTTAGTAGATCTATAAATAAGGCACTGAGGAAAAGTGCCTGCTCCAAGCTTTGGGAATGGTTCTTTGAGAGATGGTTTTGAAGCCTCTTAAAAAAGCTGGCTTTACAGAAAGCTTAAACTATCTGTAACATAGTGCACCTTTAAGATATTTAAAATTTGGCACAGAGTTTGTTAGCTGAGCCCGAAAAATTTGCTGCATCTACCCGCAACCAAATATGTCTTCAAAGATTATTAACTTTATTACATCTCCTACTTAAGTTAGTATCCTCAACTGCCATGGGTTCCTTAACTGCTGTGCTTAGTCAAAATACCAGCCACTAAATTCCTAGCAAAGTTTGTTGCCTGAATTTTCCTTAATGCTCTTTTGTTGACATAAAGAATGAGGTTAACCCTCTTACTCTGAGGCACAACAAGTGGACAGCCCAATGAATATGCAGCACCAAGCAGCTGATAAAGGAAGCCGGTGCGTTTGTCTGCATTATATTGTTCCTCGTCTGGCTGCACAGCCTATGAGTTAGTGGTGCACTGATTTATAATGTGAAAGTTATCTTTACAGACAGAGGTATAAGAAAAACTTAATCTTTAAATATCGTCTTAAATTTGGAAGAACAACGTGTGGTCCAGGGAAAGCATCTAATCTGAAATTAAGGTGTTCATTATGTTTAAAATTGTTCAGAGGCCTTCTTTATTTGCCTGAGTGATAAATTGCAATATCTGAGTCTTAAGGTCAAAATCTTGTATACGAGGCAGCTTAATTTAGCTGAAAAGATTAAGGCCAGACGCAAGTGCACTAATCCGTCTGCTTTCCACCACTTCAGCAACACCCAAAAGAGGGGAGAGAGGCTGATTTAACCAGCTGCCAAAGGTTGAACCCAAGGGAGTTCATGGTCCATGTTGCCAATCTCTCGCTACAGTATAATCCCTCAAACTGTCTTGAGAGTGCTTCACATATTTGCTGTAGCTGGGTCAGCTGGGAGAAAGCCAGTGGAAATCAACGTGTTCAGATGCATAAGAAAAAGGATGGAGAATCTGTACTCGTAAAAGAAATTAATAATTTGCACTCATTGCTGAGAAAGGATATTACAGGGCTGGGAGCACCACAGCAGTGCAATAAAAATTATTAGAGGCAAGGAAGAATCCTTACGTAAAGTAAGGATGAGAAATTCAATACCTTTTACCTGAAAAAGAAGGCTTGGATAAGAACAAGCTTTTACTAAAGCACATACCGTGAGAAATGAAATAGCATATGTAAGTCACCAAATACCTTCTCTCCCTTTCACCTACAATGAGAGGCTGGCAACTTTCGGTGAAACTAAAAAGTGAAAAATTCAGCATGCTGGAAATGATTTTAACTTCTTAAAATTATATTCAAGACTATAAGTTTTAATATAACACAGGCCAAGAACTCTTAGGAGAGACATATATGCTACGCAAATAAATTTGGAGAAAAAAAGAGGGGATAGTACTTAAAAATTATCAAATCTCATTTTTCACTGTGGAGACAATGTTAAGCTACTGGAGGCTGAGGTTTCATCTGTATTAACACAGATGCTCTGACCCCTTCCTTGCACTACAGCCAATTCACACAGAATAGCTGGTGTCCATACTGTTAAACTCTATTTGCCCTCAAAAGATGGGGGCTGCATCAGACGGGAATGGTCCCTGACTCTAGTAACTCCTGTGCTGTAACGGGGAATTATCCAGGAGTTGGCCCTTGCTTTAGCAATTTAGCAGCTCTGGTGCCCAGGATTGTTCCCTTGCTCTAACTCATGAGGATAGATGTAGCCTAAGGCACCACATTGTGAGGGTCAAATTACCCCTCACCAGCCTGTTGTGGGGTTCTTGTGCTGTCCTGGCAAATCTCAGTTGCTAGTCTCTTGGAAACTGAAAGGATGTAGGATGGGTCTGAAACATGGTGTTCCTGAATTCCCACGTGAATTCTGGTTCCCAGCTCTCTTCTGAGCAAAGGCTGCTGCTGAAAGTCACTGCCACAGCAAGCAAGCCAAGTTTCTTCTGCTCTCTGAGGAAGGACCAAGAACTGCTTACATGCCTTCCTCCTACAGCCTTAACAGGCTGGCAGACTAGTCTGCTTTCACAGCTGATGATTTATCCTTCTATTGTTAGATGTGTTATTTCAAGACAGAGTGAAAAGACGGCATCAGGTAACAGAAATGACTGTTATCTATTTTCCTGCCATTTTGAACATAATTATAAAAAATAGAAACAGGCAAGTAGTAGACTAATTATAACTAAAGCCTGAATGTATAACTGAATGTAATTCATTTAACCTCCAAGGTTATTGTGACTCTGCCCAAGGCCTTCCCTAGCACTGTGGACTCCCCTCCTCTATGTAACTAATCTTAACACACCCATGAACCAGAGGAGGTGTTGCTGCCTCACTTCAATGAGTATTGAGACAAAAAGAGTAGAACCAGATTATTTAAAATATTTAAGTGTTTAAGGATAGGAATAGAGTCTTAGCAGAGCTGTAACAAACCTGGCACTTACCATCGCATGCAAGACAATGGCCTCAGACCCTAGGGAAGCGCCCAGTGGATCTACAAAACCTGAACTAAGCGCACCAATTTTAATTTTGAGATGTTCAAACCATGCTAATTTTGGCTTAGAATCAGAGTCACCATGCAGGGCACTCTTGAACTATTTGGGTGATGGAAAGTACACGTCCTCCAATGAGAAGTTCTGCTGCCTTAAAATCACGTGAGACGACTTCAAAATTTCTTCCTCCTACTACACAAGGATAAAACAAATTTGGTCTGTTATCCTAGAGTTTCCAAACTGCTCAGCTCCTGCTATGGCATAAACCTGGCCAGATTTCATATCCAGAGCTCACACCCGCTGTGATGACTTTATAGGAGACTTCATCCAGTCTATGCAAACCAGCCCAGTTGTGGGAGTGCTGAGCTCCTTGGCGAATCTAGCCATGAGCACCAGATGGTCTCAGGTGTCTTCTTGTTACTCCTCTGTTTTGATTGTGTTACCTCCATATTTAGCAAAGACCTGAGAGAGTTACTCATTTCCTTACATTTCTCCTGCATTGCTTATTGCAGAATATAGGCTTAGATCAAACAGGAAACAATAAACTCTGGTCTGCAAGTTATGAGGTCAGGAAAGGTTACATGACTGGTCTGTGCAAATTGTTGTGTAAAAGAAAAATTAGATTATTGTGCCTTTCATAACTCTCCAGTCTCTCAGCAGGGAAAAGAAATCTGCTTTATTTCACTAGCTTAATGCTTTGATGATTTATGTCCCAAGGGCCTCTGTTCTAACTTTTCCTCAATCTTCTAAATCTTTAAAATATCATTTTATCTTTTTCCATCTATTTCACAGATCAAGTGGACCTGAAATTCACCTTCTGTCATCCAACCAAATTCCATCACTGTTAAAACCCACTGACAGCTCTGATAAGGCAGGTAAGTGATGAACAGGACATTGATTGAGCTGTAAAGCAAACCAAGTACAATGCCTCCTTCTCATATGAGTAAAGCTTTCTCATCTGTCATGGACTGAAGACTTAAGAAATTTAATTGGTCTTGAATAAAGTGAGAAAGTCATTGCCAAATTCAGCCTGAACTTACCCACACTCATAGGGCATTTTGCACACACATTGCGACTGATGTACTTTCTCCCATGGCTGACATTTAGGTTCTGTCACTTCTGGTTTCACACTGGGCACTGAAGTAGAAGAACACAGACAGTGCTATTAAGGGTCAGAAAAACAAGGGCTGTTAAAGGTCCACTATGAAATTATGCTATCAGTTGAGCTTAAAAGGCATTGAATTATACAACCATGACATAAAGTCACATCCTGCATGTTCATTAAAAGTATCTACTGCATGGAAGGAATCAACACTATTAAAAAGATATGATACACTTTGCAAAGTTACTGTTCAGTAATTTATCCAGGGGTCATGAGTCAGATGGAAGGAGATAGGTACTAAGTTCAAGCTTAAACATTCATCTCATTTCTGCAGCTGTTTGTTTCTGCTAAACTTAGCAGTGCTGATCACAGCTGGCAACAGCTTTATCATTAGGTTTCAGAGTTAGTGGTTTCACTAGAAAAGCTAAGGTTCCAAAGTCCTATGTAGAAATGTGAACCTGAGTATCTTTATACACTGGTGGTAATGAAAACTACAATCAGAGAATCATAGAACCATTAAGGTTGGAAAAGACCTCTAAGATCATTGAGTCCAACCACCAACCCAACACTACCGTGCCCATAAACCATGTCCCTAAGCGCCTCATCTACACATCATTTAAATACTTCCAGGGATGGTGACTCAATCACTTCCCTGGGCAGCCTGTTCCAAGGCCTGACCACTCTTTCACTAAAGAAGTTTTTCCTAATGTCCAGTCTAAACCTCCCCCCATTTCCTCTTGTCCTATCCCTGTTTACTTGGCAGAAGAGTCCCACCCCCGCCTCGCTACAACCTCCTTTCAAGTAGTTGTAGAGCACGATAAGGTCTCCCCTCAGTCTCATCTTCTCCAGACTAAACAGTCCCAGCTCCCTCAGCCGTTCCTCATAAGACTTGTTCTCTAGACCCTTCACCAGCTTCATTGCCCTTCTGTGGACACACACAGCACCTCAATGTCCTTCTCGTAGTGAGGGGCCCAAAACTGAACACAGGATTCGAGGTGCGGCCTCACCAGTGCCAAGTACAGGGGCACGATCACCACCCTACTCCTGCTGGCCACACTATTTCTGATACAGGCCAGGATGCTGTTGGCCTTCTTGGCCACCTGGGCACACTGCCGGCTCATCTTCAGCCGGCTGTCAACCAGCACCCCCAGGTCCTTTTCCTCTGGGCAGCTTTCCAGCCACTCTTCCCCAAGCCTGTAGCGCTGCATGG
>NW_009232549.1:0-73584 GCF_000690835.1 Fulmarus glacialis
GGGGTTAAGGGGGATGGGGAGGGAGAAAAAAAACAAAAAAAGAAAAACTCTATTGAGATCAGGTGGTCCCATTTCCCAGAGATAAACAAGTTCAATAATATACTGGTCAACAGAGTTACCCTATCCTCAACAGGCTTTTGTTTTTTAAAAAAGGACTAAAATAACCACTTGGAAATGTTAAACCAAGGCATGGCATTTTAATATGAAAATGGAGGCCTAGTATATTTTTGGTCCCTCTGACAACGATTGCCCTCAATTAGATCACTTATACTCAGTAAATTGGTTGCTGCGAAGGGTTTGTGATCATAAAAATAATTCATACATGGCAAGTTGCTTTCAAACCTGGGGTTTTTTTGCTCTTGTTGGTGGGTTTTTTTCCTGCTTTTTGCTTATTGCCATAGTAACAACAAGTGCATATTTTGGCTTGCTTCCAAAATAATATTCAAGAATATTCTTTTCGTCCATTTTTAAGAGGAATCATTATGAATATTTGAATTATATTTTCCAATTAGGTGAACTGAAGTGTTTTCCAGCAACTCTGTTTTTTTCCTCTCGTTTATAGAAAATGTGAAATTTTTATTACACCAAGGACCTTCAAGACAATAGCTACAGAGGCTATTTTTCAGTACTGTTTGTAATATCTAATTCAGAGCTAATTTTTAATGGACAGGGTTCCATGGGGATTTGTTTGAAAATTTCATCAACTTGAGTTCCTGCTTCATTTGCTGAAATGCAGTACTTGGAATTGACCCAGTGAACAGGAACACTCTTGTTCCTTTTAAAACATTACTGTATACTACAATAAACAGTGACTGGTTATCAAAAATAAAATGCTTGATTGTCTACAGATTTAGAGCGCACATTTTTTGTCTTGGATGAACTGTTGGGTTAGATTCACCACTGACACAGCTTAAACAAACACATACATTTTATTTTAAGCCTTGCGTTTCTTCAGAAGCCAATAGGATGTGCTCAGTTCAGAACAAAAGCCATTTCACGAGGAAATGCTTCTGTGATGGACACATTTTGTGCTTAGCTGTCTTTACTAAAAAGCATACCTGAATAAATCTCAGAACCTTCTCTCTGTTTCACAAAATATGGTCATTAGCACTCATTTAGAGCCCGCAGTGATATTGGTGTCTTGGTCCTTTTTCTAGTATAATTTTATATTTTCTCTTCTCACATGCTCTTTTATATTTGCCCTGGTAATACACTCTTCAGCCCAGGTCCTGAGTGGATGAAAGCCAATCCAACTTGCTAAACCCACACTTTCACCCTCCTTCAGCAGTAAAGTGTCTGTCACTTGAAAAGGAATCCAAAGTGCCCAAATCATTAAGGGATTACTTAAGAAGGGTTTGATATGCTCCTGTCTCTGGACTCCTCTCCCCAAAATTTCTGCTGTTGGGGTTTTCCTAGTGGACAGCAATGACCGTTTCAGGTGAACTGAATAAACACAAAATAGAAGAAAGTATTTTTAAACCCAGGAGCTCATTTTAGCAGAGCCTGTTTCTGGTGACTCCGCTGTGGAAACCTAAGACTTGCTGGTCAATGGAAATCAACATCTGCAAACTCTCCAGTGTGTAAATATTAGGACTTATTGCAACATCAAGCTGTATTTTCCACCTCTAACAGCATAAACACGGTCAACCTGCTGTATACTTCTGCACAGGGTCAGAAATAATAGCCTCACACACTGAACTCATACAAGACCCTTTTCCAAAATGGGCCATAGGTGGAAAAGGTCCTGAAACTTTTGAAGTGCCATCCAGGGTCTCTCAACTTCCCTTCCAGTCTTGGCGTCGATATAGGATTGAGTCAGACTCAAAAGCCTTTGAATTTCTGAAAAGCCATATCTACTTATCATTTGTGCCTTTTAGAAGCATCTTGTCCCAAGAAACCGCTGAGATGAAACATAGCAGAAATGTGAAAAGCATAAAGCATGGTTTACGTGGCACTGGGGGAAGGAGCAGGAGCGGAGGAGGGAGACGCAGCGAAAGGGAGTTTTACAATGCCAAAGCGTGATGGGCTTTTTGCAAACAAAGGTGAAGGTCTGGCTCTGCCAAGATCCTCCGATCTCAGACTTCGGCGGATTAGACCTACAGGCTCTGTTTTGCAGAGTTTCAGGCTAAACAGGCAAACTAAAACACTGCTATATCTATCCTCTCTTTCATTACAGCATGAAACAAGCAATTAAAAAAAAAAAACCCAACTATTCCGACATGTTTGATCAGAAAGCACTTAAGCAACACAGAAGGAATCCACAGCTTTTGATATTACATTAATACACTAATATCTTAATCCTTTACCAGTGACAGACTACACATTTAAATCCCTAATGGGACCTGGTTTCCAAATTACATTATTTAATGTTTATTCAGTGAATAATCCAAATAGTATTTAACACCACTGAAGAAAAAACACACACACCCCCTGGGCGGATTGTCTGCTTTTCCTTTGCTTCGTAATTACCCAACCAAGGGCCCTATTAAATAACTCCATTTTTTATGATCTTAAAGTGAAATGAACCCTCTATTTGAACGTTGCACAGAAGAAACACTTCAGGCACACATGCACGCTATAAAATTCAGCTCCATGTCAAAAACTTTCCACTGATCAAGATTGTTTTGATCCATTTGGGGACTTTCTAGCCAGACGTATTTAATACCAAAGGGCCTGATCCGGGCCCCATCCTGGAAAGAGGACAAAAGCAAACACCAAGGGAGCATCAAAGAAATAGAAATGGCTCGTCAATGAAATCTGTGCGTGTGGAAGAGGGGAAGTTAATTGCCTGTAACGTTATACTGTAATTAGGACACTTTCAATAGGATTTGTGGACACGGCTGGTGGGGTTATAATCACCCAAGCTCCCTCACTGCCCGGCAGAAAGGCTCTTCCCCTTCTCTGCGGTGGGAGCTGAGGCAGCCGTGAGGCTAAGGGAGGTCTCTGTGTGATGGGACTGGTGTTGGGTGGCACAAACACAGGCAGCTCTGTGCCGCGACAGCATGTCCTGGTGCTTCCTTGCCTGATCCCCATGGTGCTCCCCTCCAAGCCTTGCCCAGCAGCACCCCACTGCCGTGCACCCATGGAATAGCCCATTCACTCCTTTGGGAAAGTCAGCCCCATGGTCAGCAGAAGTCACTTGTTTCCCTGGGGAAAGGTGCCCGATTCCTCTAATGAACAGAATACACCCCTTTCACGGCCAAAGATGAGCTACTTTGCACTTCTAAGAGGCAAAGTGTCTTCTTGCCCCCACGTGCTCCTCGAGTAGAGGAAATCACCACAGACGTATGATACCTGCAACAACAGATGCTCCTGTCGCAGTCCCCACATTTTCATGCCTCTCTTCCACACCTGTCTTAAATAAAGGCCAGACTTTTTTCTTCTTTCATCGAACATCTCTAATTGAAACCTTCAGTCTTTGATATCTAAATCAACTTGAGTAGATCCTGAGGTTGTGAGTTAAAAAGTCTGTGTGGAAGTGAAGTTGGGGACATGAAGGAAAGGTGGGTTTGCCTCTTTTTGGAGCGAAGAATAATTCAGGCATTCATTCGTAACACTAACAAAAAGAAGACTTTTCAAAGAGATCTCCTTGGTTCAGATCTGCTTTATATTTATCATAAATAGCCAATGGTGCTTGATTCTATGATTTAACTGTTTCAATCTGCATAGTTAAAAAAAAAAAAATACCCAGCACAATTCCAGAGACACGTGTTTTGACATCAGAGCTCCTAGTAAGCTGTCAACATTTCCATTAAAGAGGCCTGCTTGGAAAGCTGGACATATCGACAGCTTTAAGAGCATATGGCTTGCAATAGAAGGCACACGTGTTACTACCAGATTGGATGTAAATGGATGGATTCAGGGATACATGGACAGACAGACAGCTCCTAGTAAACCATCAGCTTCTGCAGTGTGCCGTCCTGTATTAGCTCCTACTGTCCCAGATCGTGACTAGCTTCTCCTAAAAGAGAAGCTGTTCAATACAGGGTGGTCCAGCAACATCCTAAACGCACTGCAGAGGGATGTGGCTGGTCCTCCCTGTTATTCCACAGCCAGACTGGGAATGAGGGGTCGGTGGAAGGCTGCCCACCCCACACACCAGCGCAGGGGCTTTTGGAGGATGCTGACTTAAAGACTGCATCATAAGTGCATAGCACCTAGAGAGCACAAAGCACTTGCTCTCAGCATGAGACATCAACTTTCCTACCTTAATAACACAAAGAGATTTTGCTCCCAGCATTATCACTCACATTTTTATGACATGATTGACTGAAAGAATTACAGGTCTTTTCCACAGACCAAGGCAAGCACCCCCAAAACTTACACTTTTGAGAAGGTTTGGGTGGTATTTTTTGGACTGTTGACCACAGGGTATATTACCAGATGCAGAGAAAAGAAGCAGACCAAGGCAAGCACCCCCAAAACTTATACTTTTGAGAAGGTTTGGGTGGTATTTTTCGGACTGTTGACCATAGGGTATATTACCAGATGCAGAGAAAAGAAGAAATAGCACCTGATTCCTTTCCTTGTAGAACAGGGAACTTCAGTTATTAATGAGATATATGAAGTGACTCTTATACAGGCCTCACTGTAACAAAGCCCCTCGTAAGCACTGGTGGATTTCATCCTACCCTTATATGAAGCAGTGAATATTTATCCTCACTACACCGAGGGGCAACACCAGCACTGACGAAGTAACTCCCCCAAGGACTCCCCATGGGGCTGGGAACCTGACCTGCACCTCCTGCATTCTGGTCCTACCCGCTCTGCTTTAAGCAGCATGGTGTTTTGGTGAGTGATGCTGGGAGCCAACACAGGGTTGTGTGGACATTGCAAAAGAAAAAGAGAAGCCAAAATGCGCTGCACAGTCTGAAATCTGAATTTACCGGCAGGGTCAGGGAGCTATTTTACTTGCTACCACTGTGAACTCCAGGAATGGAATCAATTAGTATTAGTTTAAAACATCATCTGTTTCAGTTTAACAGAAAGCTTCTGTTCAATGAGATACAGGGTTGGTAAATGAAAAATAAAAGTTGATCTGATTTTAGTAACTCCTAAGGTACTATTTTAGGTGTGGCGAAGAGGTACATCTGCCACAAACGTGCGTGACAATACATTACTCTCGTTTTTCTTCATGTCTTCATAGAGGAATATCCCTGCAAGTCATGCATGAGTGCAAATCACAAATCTGTGCTTAGCAAGATGTTTTACCGGTGACTTTGCAGATGTGAGACAGCATTTTCTTCAATGATACTGTTAGGTGATAAACCAGATATTTTTAAATGGATATTTGCCCAGGTAATTAAAAACATCTTTAAAATCACGATGGAAGAATTCCTTTCTAGGCATCATTTCTATCTTTAGAGAGGTAAACTCTGTGTGGTTTTTTTTACCATAGATTTTGACAGGTTATGGTAGGAGGATTCATTAGAGAGCTGCAAAATACTAGACTGTTCCAACGCAATGAACTTGCTCCAAGCAATACTGCATCTTTTTTCACAAAAGGTTTTTAAAGTACTGTCATCCTTTCCAATTCAAAACAGTCCTAACACATTTCAGTTCCTCAGGGGCACCACCAGCTTGCTCCTGATCTAAGCGTCTTCCAAGGCTAACAGCATATATTACTTTATAGGTAAAACAGGAGCGATGTTATTGAAAACTGAACTTACGGTGATCTTGCCTATAGAAAAGCAAATCCATTGGCTGCAGTTGCACCTTTTGTTTCGTACCCAGAATTATGAGACTAGATCTAAAGAACACTGCAGAGACAATTCAGTTTAATGTAACTGTTCCAGCATTACTACTAAACTGCTTGAATTTCTCATCCCAATTTTTTGTTCTCTGAATGCCCCTTCTCTCTTTTAATACTGTTTTTTCTTTTCTGTCTTTACTTTTTGGAGAAAAAAAAAAAAACAGAGGAGGTAAGAGGACTGAGGAGGTTTTTTTCTCTCCCATGCCACTTTAGAAATAAAGAGGCAGAATGAAGGGAAAACCAAGGGAGGAAGAGCAGAATATTTTTAATATTCCCATCCCAAAAAAAGCAACCCTAAGTAAATAATTATCTGTGCAAAACATCATCATTTTCCAAGCAGTTCTTCAAGGCTTCATCAGTTCCCCAGGTCCCTCAGCTGTGCCTGCTCCAGCTGGCAGAGCAACCCTCTCCTCTCGATGTGCCATTTTCACACCACAATAGCCATAACTAGTGATGGTACCCCTGCTCGCACTGCACAACTCTCTCTGAGTTAGTCTATTGATTAAGCAACACTGCTAAGAAACCACCATGAAGATAGGGAGAGGAAAGCAGAGGTGAGCAGGGTTTATTTCAGCGGGGACAACTCAACCCTCAGCAGCGTGATGAATTGCTGACGGAGCTCGAGAGGCAAGGCCAGCCTGGCCTCCTGCAGACACCCAGCCCAGCGCAAGAGTCAGCAGAAAAAGCTGTGGAAAGGAGTAGGGAGGGAGTGTGGGGCGAGATGAAACAGCTGCTGGGCTTCCTAGTTGGTGGAAAACAGCATCACGGCCCACAGTACACTGCAGCAAGGAAATGCAAAAGTGGAAACTTATAGATATATTTCTACATGGTGATAATGATTTTAGCATCTGCATAACGTGCATGAGCCAGGGCCTAGATCCCTCCTCGCTTAAATCGCTTAAAGTCCTGTTCTGCCTGAAGGTAATAATCTGTTTGCTTTTATTGCTGTCTTATAAACTTTCCATCCCAATCTACTAATGAAAAGAAGCGACACAAGGACTGTCAAATAAATTCTGCAAGGGGGATGGGAGAGGAAAGAAAGGTTTGGGCTTGATGAGGCAGGGCAGCAGGAGCACATTGAAAATGTGAAGTCCAAGAGAAGAGGATGGTCATTGATCAGGAAAGTGGTTCTCTGGGGCTTCTGAACTTTTCTAAGCCCGCAAAACCACCCTGAAGCACGGCTACCAGCTTCCTGCTAGACATTTGCTAGGCCATCAGTGGACCTCACTGAAGGAAGACCACTTTATGCAGAGAGCTGAGACCTCCAGTGATGAAGTATTAAGAAGCTATTCCCGTTCCAGATGGTGTAACTGATGCTGATTAACCTAAATTATGTCATGCAGTGAACAGTATCAACCCATGCTGTGTGCACCATCTCAGATTGCAAGAGAACAATGGGGAGCAGAAAAGGAGACAATGGAGGCCACAGGAGTCTGGTACGCGGCAGGGTCACAAGGTACAAAGCAGAACAGTAAAACAGATATTTTCAGCGTGCATTTTCCTTTGCTGCAAATCTGCTTTGCTTCTGTGCTGCAGGAGAGAATGACACGGCATCCTCCTGGATTAAACGTATTACGAGGTAACTGGGAAAGCAGAGATGTGGTCTTGCTTCTGTTATCGTTATTACCCGTTGCTGTTCTTTTTAATAAAATTTTTAATAGATGTGGACCAAATCTATCCTGGATCTGACCAACACCAGACAAGACTGAGTCTGGATTTGCAGAAGTGGGAATTTGTATTCTCCACATTGGCTCATCCATTTTGCCATTCCCTGAAATAACCTGATACACACTTTCATACGTTTATAACACAAATGGCTAAGAAAAGCATTAATTTTTATTACAAGGACAGTGTTTTTCACAATTCTCAGTAATTCCTGCAGAACAATAAATTCATTTTAAGGTCTTCCACACCCGTCTATCTGAATGGATAGCTGGGGAGAGAAAGAGGAAATAGAGACCTTTTTGAGACTAAAGACAGTCTGATCTTTCTAGGGGTAAGGACATACATATTTATGTATATTTAGGTCTGTTGTTTATCATAGGATTATCTTCTACAGGAATACAAGTGTGGGAGATGAGAGGACAAGGGATGAACAGCAAAATAAGATAAATTATCTGTTCAGACCTGGAAATAAATGACTGACATGGCTCATCTCTGCATGAAATTACTATTATTGCATTATTGTTTAGATATCTAATATATTTCATCGGAAAGCCTTCAAGTATTTAATTTCAACTCTAGTCCTGTGAAGACCAGTTGGTCTATTAGACACTGGATATGTAATGAAGAATACCAAATCCATTGTTGATCAACATAACCAGAGTGAAAACAGCATCTGGTTTATTCCAGAAAAAAAGAAACTCTCGATGGTTATGATTTCAAAGGTTTTATTTTTAAATTCCTCTCCTAGAGCAGACCTGATAAGTGAGGAACCCACAACAGAACAGCACAAAACTGGGGCATTCACGGATCACAAACCCAGCCTTTGGGGAAGAAATCCTCTCTTTTGATTTACGTGGCCCTGAATCACCCAGGATGTCAGCATAAATTTTAACTTCCAACAAGCCTAAATATGAAAACTGATTTTAGACGTAATAGCCTTGTTCCTCATGTCTTGCACCAAGTCCACACACAGCCATTAGAGCTCTGCTTGTTGCGTTCCCATGAAAAACCATAACATTGACCGAGGCTAAATTAATCCATTTGTCAGCATCTGCTGACCTGTGCACCTGCATTGGAGTTTGTAACAAAATCCTAAACTAGCATCGCTGGGCTTCAGGTTCTGGCAAAAATGGCTCGCCGAGTACATGCTACAGTTCTTGAGACTTCCCCGGGGGATGCGACCCATTGGGGAGGTGGATGGATACTTATACAAATGTATCCAGATCAGTTTAACCTAGAAGTTTCAGGAGATCAAGTTTCCCAAGAGATTCCCTCGGTTGTTAAAATATGTTTTATCATTTTTTCCTGTTAAAGCCTGTGTTTGATTTTCCATGAAAAACTCACTGTAGTGCAATTGGTTCTCAGAGAACAAAGCAGCACAGACGTTATGAAAAAGAAGGAAAGAAAACAAAACCAAATAATTGAATGAGACTGTTTTAAATAACTCCCAAATCGTCGCAAGATCGCAGAATTCATATACAAGGCTGAAGAAAGGGGGAGATAATTTTCTCCAGAAAAAAATGTGGGCCTTTCTCTATATTATGCCATTCTGAATTTTTCATTTGCAAGTGTTACTGAAGACTGCATACACATGTAAATATTCATATTCAAAATATTCCTCTTGAAAAAGCATGTGTGAAAGGGACATTATGGAAATGAGTCTGGATCAATACCAGAGTGAAAATGGGATTCAGACCTATTAAGACATCGGTGTGCTTGAAGCCCAGTGTGCAGGCTTTCACTTCTTTCCTTTTCCTGGACTCTGACTGCTATAGCTGAGACCTAAGATCTTTCTGAGATGGACAGACAGTAGCGATGAAATGACTTGAAGACTAAAGAAATTTAAGGAATTCCCTCCGTCTAGCATATCAAACAGTTCAAAAGTTACCACTGTCTCAGTGGCTAAGCAGCAGAAATATCAGGTGTTAAAATATTTTTTTAAAGAAAATGAGAAAGGCAAAAGAACCACCAAAAGCTGGGTATGAGGTCCAAGATAATTCAAAGAGAATTCACACACATATTTGACACACCAGGCTATTTTCCATCAGACTAAAATAGCAAGAGAAATTTTATATTCTCCCTTTTTTTTAAGTGTTCCTATTAAAAATTTGTATCAAAATTTTGATAAAAATTTAAGCTGCATATTTTCATTCACCAGAAAATGCAAATCCAGGGCAACATATTTAGTAACACATATTGGTCAGAATTGTTGGCCTTTTAACCAAGATCACTTAAATAAGATAGTTCACAGCAAGAACATAAAAGGAGCCAGATTACAAGCTGGAGATCCATAGATTCTCTTCAAAGCATTTGCAGAAGGTAACTTATATAAACAAGCCCATATCCAGTAAGATGAAATTTAATATCTATTTTCTGTACTTCCCTTACAGACATTTTTTGGATCCAACATTAACAATGGTTAAAAATTAAGAAATTTAATCTTTTCTTTTTTCCTAAAAAAAAAAAAAAAATCTAGGAACTTTGAATGTGTTATTCGATATATGACAAAAACCGTTTAGTCTTTTCTAATTCCATCATACCTTCATATTAATAAAGATGCCCCCGCTTTGATTTGGTGGCAACAAGTAAAGGAGGGCTTTCCATGTAGATGAAAAGAAAAAAGCAGTAGACTGGATGCAAAGTTGTCTTCTGAGCCCATCATTGGCACTTCTAGGCCAAAAGATCTCATTTAAAACGTCCAAGAAACATATTTTACAAATAATATGGGAGGCTTTCCTACAGCACTGATGCAAGTAGGAGATCTGGCAGGAAAAGTAGGGAGCAGAACTGAAATTTGTCAAAATATAACATAAATGGGAGAATCCACATCCCAGAAAGCTGTCAAAGGAGAACAGAAAGCACTGGCTTGCTTTGAAAAGCCACATCTTGGAAGAAATTTGAAATCCTGGAGGGGTATAGCAGACAGAGAAAAAGATGCTACCAGGAAAGAAGGTTCAACCTTTACCAATTTCCAGAAAATCTTAATCCACAGATATAGGAACTGCAAGAAGGAGAGTATCTGCCTGCTGCCAAACCTAGCTGGAATTTTATTTTGGAGAAGCCGAAAGAGTAAAAGTTGTGAGAAAATTAAAAACCTTCATTTCAGCAACTTTTAATAAAATGCTTTGATTTTTCCTTTGGGATAAACTCTATTTCTCCTTTTTAAATATATCTACTCATTAGATAGATAATATGCAATACACCAAATAATTTAAAAACTAAAATCAAAATATATTTTAATTTTCTTTTTTTTAAAAAAAGTTTAAAATAAGTTAAAAAGTGACAACTAGATCAAAAGGGATTTAGATCCCTTCATTAGATCTGAATCATTAACAGGCCACCCAAAAAAGCAAAAGAAAACTGGACTTGACTTTCCAATTATATTTCCTTTATTCCTGGTGGTCTCTGTCATTCTTAGAGTCACATTTTTGCTAAGCAAACAAAGTGGCGTGAAAAGAAAATCTTTTCTCATCCATAGATTGATTAGATTAAATCATATCTGATCCCTATCAGTCTGCTGAAATCTATGGGGTGCTTTTGCTCTTGGCCAGCTAAGACTGTAGCAGATGAATTTTGGTACCAAAGAGATCAATAAAAGCTTCATTCTCTTTCTCTGCCTGCCTAAATATATTCAATCACATGGTGGAGAACACAAATACATATAGCAATATAATTATTTAAAACAAGCTTTTCTACCATGCAACATTTTCCTTAAAGATGCAGGACCTTTTCTATAAAAAGCGTAATTTCTATTTATTTTCCTTGAAATTATTTTCCTTCTATTTATTTTCCTTGAAAATAAAATAGTGGCAACAAAAAAAAAGCCTGCCGTTAGGAATGTCTTTAATTTTATGTTACTTTTTCCATCTGTATTCTTTCTATAGAAGTAAACCTCAACTCCAAGATGGTTTTTAAGATTTACATGTTTATTTCATTTTGTTTAATATCCTAATCGGTTCACAGTAAATTTGACCACACACACATACACAGTGATCCCAGCTGGTTGAATGTGGTGAGCCAAGCCAAAGACATAATCAAAAATACAGCCCTGTTGCTGAAAACTTTGCAAAATTATAAACAAGACCCTTAAAGATAGCTTGGCATCACACGCCTACAACCTGATGATAACACTGTTCACAGGAAAACAAGCTAAAAGCAGTTCCCTGTTTTTTGGTGCTTAAAGGGTTACGGTAAAGGAAAAACTTGCATTTAAATACTATTGATGTATAGATTTGCTCCTGATTTGGCCCAACGTTGTGGTTTTCATAAGCAGCTCTGACAATGCTGTGCTTTCCTTGCAAGTAGGAGAATGACACGAGTTAATATCTGAATGAACTCTTCCAGTGTCTTAACCCTCTTTTCTCTCTCCTTTTTTTTTTTTTTTTTTGGCAGTTAATTCATTACCTTTTGCCGCTCCCTTCGTTGTAAAGCCCAAAACAAACAAATCCAAGGGCTTGTTTGCAGCCTTCGGGGCTGCTTTACATTTCACGGGAAAACACGGGGGGAAAGCTGAGGCTATGATCTTCAAAGGCATAAAACCCCCCAGTTTCGAAGGTATTTGGTCTGTCCTGATTTGTGCCACAATCTGTTCACCGAAACCCAGACTAGAGTGAAAGGTCCTCAGTGGAAACACCCAGGATAGCGGGGCTGGGAGCCGCCGGACGCAGCGGGGAGGGCTGCTTCCCAGCCGCGAGCCGTGACCTGGGCAGGCTGCAGGAGGAGCAGCCCAGGGGTCTGCCGCTGGTCTGCGAAACTTTGCCCCTTTTCCTGGGGTTTTACATAGAAAAGTTGTTGTGCTGTGAGTACCTTGGTATGCCCTTCCTAACATATCAAAAATTTGGAGACTGATGTGGCAACGCACAGGGAGCCCAGACAAGGGCTGTGAAGGTACCTGCCTGCATTTCCTGAGCCGCTGCCTTTATTTTTTATGACACTGAAAGTCCGACAGTAAAGCCAACAGAAATTCAATGTACAACTATCAGTTCAGTCGAGGGAAAAGAGACAGAACCAGACGACCAGATTTAAAAATAAAATGAAATAAAAATAATATTCAAAAAGCCCTCTTTCCCAAGGAACGCCCTTGGAAACAAAGCCTGACGGTGGTGGGATGGACAAAAACATACCATCCGTGTTTCTAAGCAGCCTGGACTTCCCACAGTACGTGGGTGCTCTTTATGGGAGACCTGGATGAGCAAGGGCAAGATCACAGGGTGCAAAGATCAAATACACCCACGATCAGAGTGAGATAATGACTTGAGGACACGGAGGCATTTTGTGCTGCCTGCAGCTCGCGCAGCTCTCCTTGCTCTGCCTGTGAAGCTAATCACAAGCCGAGCCGCGTTGTTCAAGATTTCACATCTGGCCTGCACATCTTAATTTAATGATGATATGGCAGCATCCCCTCTCCACTGCACAGCACAAATTATCACGTTGCTTTCTGAGGACATAAATCTCATTTAGCATTTCTTCCCCTTCAGGGAGTTTTACAGGCCAGAGAGCAGGAAAAAGATATCCACCCGGATGCGCACGACGAGCTTCTTATGTGGGTAGTGAGTCTGAAAAGCCACTCCTTCCCTCCCTCTGCGTCCTTAATACCTTTCCCTAAACTCCCCGTGCCAGGGTATAGGCTGGCAGAAGACCACGGAGGTCAATGTGCACCAGCTGGGAATGTGGTCCATTTTGTGCAGAGCCTCTCAAACCACCCGCCGGTCACTTCAACTCCTGTTTCTTGGGGTTTTTTGTAAGAGGGATGTAGAAGGAAGAATTCTGCCCGGTTCCTCCTTTCTGGAGACCTCCTCAGGTTTAAGCGCTCCTCTCCGGGCAGCAGGCATGGGTTAAGCAAGCGCCGGAGGCTGGTGGGGCCAGCCCACGGTGGAGGCAGAGCAGAGCTTCTTGGCCACCCCGTAACAACGTCTGGGTCCTGCCACCTTGATTCAGTGCTCACCCCAAATACGCAGGAAAACCAGTTCTCTGGCTAGGCAAGTTAAATCAATAAGGGGGGAGGAAATTCCCAGTGCCGTAACGGGGACAGTGGTGTCCACAGCCCCATTCTTTCTCAAAACTTTGTTATTATGGGATGGAGTGTTAAGGATCTGTCAGCATTTCTATTACAAACCTCAGTCTTTAGAGGTTTATAAACGCAGCCATTTAAAATAACACTGCATTAAAAAGTAGGTATGTGAGTTGTCAGCAGTGGTGTTTCTGTTTTCTTTAAGATGGTTTAAAGACGTTTTAGCAGATTATTAGCCTTAGAGAGGTCAAAAATAATCAGAGGTGGTTTTTCGGCTACGTTTTTGGCTACCTCTGAATAAATAATGGTTTAATTTGAAAAACATTGAGTACATAATATGAACTGTCTTTAAGCAACAACAACAAAAAAAGGAAAAGCCTCAGTTAATGGCCATGCTATTTATGTTTTAGAAACAGCTCCTGCACATGCACAGCGAATGCTCAGCTTTTAAAACTTTCCCTGTGATGTGGGTAATGCGATACAACAATAGTGACATGGACGGAGCGGTTGTTCTCATGTCCTGAGCTCACTCCTCACAACCCCGCGTCACCTCTGGGGGACAGGCCACCCCCAAACGGGGGCTGGCCCCAAACAAGACACTCAGGATGGGGCACCAGGGGCTCAAGGAGGGGGCACAAGGGCACCTGAACCCCCGCATCTCAGCCCAACCTCCACCAGCCGTTGCTGAAAAAGCAAGCTCCGACCCCGCTTCACAGCCTGGGATGGGTTGGTCAATGAGACGGTGCCCTGCTCCCCAGCAGGCACTGCCAGCACCGGCATCTCCTCCCACGTGAGGAAGCCCAAGACATCTCATCTTAGGTAAGCAAGGGGCAAACCTAAGTTAATGGCCAGAACAACTATGGTTTTGGGTTGGCCCCTGCCGTGGACTTCAACCAGCTGAGGACAAGTCCTGGAGACCTCACGGTCTGTGAAACTGAGGGGGGAAAGACTGGAGGGGGAGGGAGAAACTGCCTCAAAAACTGCCTGTGTGCCATTAAATGCTGTTACCAGCAAAAAGTCAAAATGATATTTTTTTTCTTTCCCTCCATGAAGAAAATTGCAGGCCTGATATTTTGTTACAGCAATAATTGCCCCTGAGATTGGCTTGCAATTATTTTGGTGAGTCTGACCTTCCAAAGTGAAATGACATGAACAGCACAGCATCCATGAGCCCAGGTAACAGCCAGCTTAACAGCTCCTAATTATTTCCCATCAACTCTTGATCTTCTTCACCCGATTGTTGCTTCAAAGTATTTCAGCAAAGAGGAGATGGCCTCAGCACTCTCTATTTATCTCAGTGTCTTGGTGAAAGTTTTGGAGCACTTACCCTGGGCGGAGAGTAGAGACTGCCTGTGCGGCCTGAAACACATTTTTAACTAACAAAGCAATGGTTCAGTGCTAAACTTATTATATTACTCAGACAAGACATTTGAGATTTTTTTGATACTTAATTATTAATGTCTTTGCCAGAATATCTATTTTGAAGATTGTTCATACATAGGAACTTAATGAAAATCATGACTGTGGACTAGTTACTTCAGAACAACTATGTCAATGTAAACTTTGGAGTGGGATTCTCTTATTCTGGAATAAATAACCGATTTCAGAGCTGGATAAAAATAAATGTAATCAAGATTACATTATAGACAATGTAAAGGGCCTGCTTTGCCTATCCTTCTCTTTGCAGAACCCATCACTCAACAGTGATGTGAAGACAACCCCTCAGTTTGCCCAGAGCAAGTGCTACCGCTTCCTGAAGTCTTCTCCTGAGATCCCACCACTTCAGCCCCCCCATCCTGAGAGCTGATCAGACCCACCCTGGAAAGGACCAGAGGATATTTCCTCCTCCATCAGCTCCGGGCACATGCCAGGTGCTGCCCTGATTCCCATTTCTGCTCTCCCTTTCTCTCCCGTCTTCTGTTTTTTTCTACAATTTATTTCCTCTTTCTCTCTCCAGCCTGTTATATATTAGAGGAAAAAAAAAAAAATCTGATCTAGCCAGCCAAGATTATATTACTTCTTCTATTTATTTATGTAGCTGTATTTCTGTGAGCCTGCGACCAAAAAGGCAACAAAAAGCAATGCCTTAAATAGCCTGCCCGTGGTGGAGCTTGCCTGGCGCTGATAAGGCAGGGTGCTGCCCCTCGCCAGCGCTGAGGCCTCGCCGTGACTCAGCTCCAGAAGCTGTTTGCTAGCTTCGCTCTTCTTTTCTTTCTCCTTTTCCTATGTGCTTGTCTTTGGGACTTGGTTTTGCTTTCTCTTCCCAGAAAGCAGAATCGGACTCCAGCAATAACAGTAGCAGAAACAACCCCAATCTGTCTTCATTAAAACTTCTTCGTTTCCCAGAAAAAGCAGTTGCACCATCTCTAACGCTGTCTAACCATGGTCAGAAAGGGGTTTCTTCATGACAATGGATCAACATTAAGGAAGATCATTCAAAAGCGAAAGCCTTAATATTTTGCATTTCAGATGCTTTCATGTCTTTTATTCTGCTTTCTGGAGTCAGAGATCTTTGTGTTCAAAGCCCCAAACATTATTTATAGCACTTTATGGAGACAGACCCATCAGCACTCGGGCTCTCCAGACCCCTTCATGCGATTTTCGTTAGCGTTGTACCGCAAGCCCACGACATTTAGCAAATGAGAAACCGAGACGCAGAGGCACAACAGTACTGCAGCAAAACGAGCCTGTGTCTTCGCAAACCCCACACAAGCATCCCAGCCGCTCACGTAGCCTTCCTCCCTCGGAGGAACCACAGGTTTATTTATCAGCAAAAGGCCAGTTGTACTCTCTCCTTGCAATCATCTGCCTCATCTTCTTCCAACCCACCGCTGCAGTTGATTGGGTTTTATGCACTTTATTCCACTGGAAGAGCAGAATTTGACCTGGCATTTTCACTTCTTGCTGGTACCCAGGGTCACTTTCTCACCCTCAGCCCCGGAGAACAACATTAATCCTGCAGCACCACGAGGCAGTGATTGCACAGGACAAGGAAAATTATAGAGTTGATAAACTCTGCAATGGGGGATAAATAAGGGCTCTCACGCCTTCACCCCACTAATTTCTGCCCAGACCTTGGAGAAGCTCTTACCTTCTCTCCTGTGCCCCTACACCCAGTCACAACAGGCACTGGATCAACCCCAGACCACAATCCACGACCCACCTTCTGTAAGCGGATACATATTGTATTTAATACCATGGTAAATTAAAATATGGCAGACCACATCAAGCTTTTATTTCGCGTACAATAAAAGGGTTTCCTCAGTCATAAAAAAAATGGGCAAGGAGAGGGGGAAGAGGCCACCGCACAACAAATTCCTTCCTTACAGTCTAGAGAATTTGCGGGGGCGGGTTAAGGGGGGAAATTTGCCAGCTAATAAAATGTCGTGTATGAATTATACGTCAGGACTGGCCCCAAACGTGAACCAGACACGGTTTGGTGTGCTGGGATCACTGCACTGGCACAGTGCAGGATCACGTCCAGTTCTGCAAAGACTCGCATACATGCTTATCTCCAAGGTTTAAGCTCCTCCTGCCTCCGGTTAAACAATAAAGGACATGTATAAGTATTCATATGCTGAAGGACTTAGTTTTACAAAGAGTGCTTTGTTTTGCAAAGGTTGCCTACACTGGAAGAAATACTAAAACAATAGAAAACATCACAACTGTTTATCCTCTTGGTTAAAAAAATCATGTAAGCATCCAAATACATTCGCCTTATAAATATACCTAGATTTTGCCCCACATTTTTTCTGATGGACTGGATGCAGATGTTAATAATAAATTTCTGTACCCAAAATTCACACACATCAGTAGAAGAAAATCCGCTGACTTGAAGGGGATGTTGTAGCAGCCCAGGAAAGCAGCTCTGCCGCTTTTCCAAATTGAAACCAAAACTGATTTTAAAATAACTGCAGCGATGATGTTGCCTTTGTAACAGTTCTGGCATTAAACCCCCTTATCATTGGCGAATAAAGGATTTGTGTATTCTGCATATTACTCACATTACTACCAGCCCCAGGACGGTGCTAGGCTCTCTATCAACAGCAAGAGATACACCGCCCTCATCCCAAAGTCCTTGCAACGCGGATATAAAACCCAGCCGGGTGGCAGCAGACCTAGGGGTAAGCTTCTAGGAAAAACAAAACAACTCACGTCAAGATGGAAAGCAGTGTGTTTCTACACCCCAGCTGCCTAACCATTCGTCTTTATCATGCTATATTTATCTGCTGCTCATAACAGTTTGTTTTATAATGCTTTTTTGTTTAGCTACAGTAGCCTTCCAGATTTACACAAGGAAAGGAGCGGGGGCTTGCAGCGAGCACGTCTGCCGTGCACACACACGGTCAAGTTTGCTGCTTCACCTCCCGGCCAAAGCCAGCCAGGACAGCGTGAGGACCGCCACGTGTGGTCATCCTTTTATCGTCCCTATTTCTCTTTTCCATGGCACAGCAGAGCTCTGTCGAAGCCTCGTTGCATTAGCGTGGTTGTGGTAATTTTAATACGGGTTACCGCAGCAGAATGAGTACATTTACTGCTGTGCTGCACAAACACCACGTCATGAGCGGAGCACGCCGAGGACTCCCACAACTTCCACACCACATACCTCCCATGCAGCGATCCCGATAAATACTTCAGGGGAAGAAAAAAAAAAAGGGGGTGGGAACAGGATATTTTAATTGACTTGACACTAAATTCCACTCCCCACATTGAATCAACCGAGCATTAAATTCATGTGTCTATTATGGTATGTGCAGATGTGTCAGGGTACACACGTAAGTGTTTCCAGTTGCTCACTGAGTTATTTTCTTGTTGAATAAAAATAACGTGAAACCCATTAAAGGAAAGACCAACAGAATTTGATAACAAGATGCAACAGCTATCTAAGGTTTTTGAACAATCCCAACAAATTCAGGCGAGAAATACAACTTTTCAGCACTTCTTCCTAATATTCACTAGAGGTGAAGTATTCCTTGGGGTGGAACCGAGAGCTTTTTTGGGGATTGGTTTGTTGGGTTTTGTTTTTTTTTTAAGATATTACTGGTTTAGCTTGGATTTTTTTTTACAGAATAAGATTAAGGGAAGACGAAAAAAAATCAATATTTGTTCTATTGTTTTTTAACTAAGATCTTTAGTAATGGTGGAGGAAAATATTTTGACAAATAAGATGGGTTTTTTTCTGGCTTAAAATATCTTTATTTAAAATTATATCTTTTTCAAAAGCAGTAAAATTGAAAGGAAAGGATCAAATACTTTAAATAAAATATTTTAGTTGACTGAATGGAGGAATTTTTTTCAGATTTTTGGTACATGTGAAATTAAGAGATTTTAATGAGCAAATGCATAACATCTTGGAAAAATATGCCAGCAATGTTCACAGGACAGAGGAACCACAATGCGATCACTTCTGTTCAAAAACAAGAGAGGGCCAAATTTCCTGCTGGCCTAATCCCAGCAAAGCAAAGGACGTTAGATCAGGAGAGGATTTGTCCTCCAGAAAGAAAATCATCTTTTCTTCCTGTAGGTAGAGCATCCTCTGGGCTGGTGTGAGTCACCGGGATACAGCAGAGGATATGGCCTCATGGTTTTTAAACGATTCCCATCAAAACGCCGGCGGGAGCCAGCAGGGCTTTGCAGCAGCGGAGCCCTTCTCCGGAGTGGGGATTTGCACAGACGGGCTTTGTACTGGAACGAAAGCAGCCAGTCCCTCTCAGGCCACCAAAGTCCCTGAAGTCACTGCATTTGTTTGCATGATGCCCAGCTGTTCCCCTCTTCCTTTTTAATTTTTTTTTTTTTTCCTTAAAAATAGGATTTAAACCACCGAGGGGGAAAATGCTGCTCCGCTGCCCATCCGTCACCGTGCAGGGGCTGGGGAGCGATGGAGGGCAGCGGCGAGAGCAGCGGGGCCTTTCAAACACGGCACCTGGTCCAATCTTTTGTTATCTAACCCACCCGCGGAAAATAGAGTCCGATATTTCCCTTGAATCCAAAACAATCTACCACAGCAATTTTCATTACTCCAAGAAAAAGAGAGCGAGAAGGGAGAAAAAAAAAAAAAAAAAAAAAAGAGACCCCTACATTTTTTAGTGATTCATTACTTCTCTGAATTACACGCCACTTTCATAATTCTCCCTGAAGTACCACACAGGGACTGTGTTGAAGGGAGGAAAATGAAAACAGCTGTGGAGGTTTTGGGTTACACTGCAGCTCCGTGCTGCCTTTGGCCCTTGCCCACCAGTGCAGTTTGTTCTAATCCTGGTCGTGAATGTCCGTATTTGTTACCGCTCGCTAAGGCGAGTCTTCTGCCTCTTGGAATAATAAAAACTGTTGTGCGCTTATCTGCTAAGCTTCTTCGACAGTTGCAAAAAGTCATCAAGTCAGCAATGTGCCCGGCGCCCGGGGCTGTCACTCAAAGGGGCTGCCCACGGCTGCCGGCTGGGACGGCAGCGCCGGCGGATGGGGCTCACGTGCGGGCACGACTGGAGGGCTGGGGGAAATCGGTGCCCCCGCCCCATAGGGCTGGCATTGCCCCCGCACCCCAGAGCTCCCCTTTCTCCCCCTCTTTTTTTTTCCTTTTTAATTTCTGCTACACATGCCCCAAAACAAAGAAGGAATCTCAATCGGTAAACCCGCTCCTAAAATAGGTCACCTCATTTTCGGAAGGGATTTTGGATCCCGAGGCAGATTTTGATGAATAAGAGGTGGCTTGCTTTCAGCAGGGCTGTGATTTAGGGCCACGCAGCCCTCCCCTTCCTCACTCTCACCCCCGCCGCACCGGCCAGGTCTCCCCTCCGACCTCCATCCTCCGCTCTCCCTTCAGGTCTGCTGTGCTGCCACACTATTTCCTGCTGCTGGGCTCCTATTTTCTCCCTAATCCCTGACTTCCTCCACACTCTCCAAATAGTTCTCCTTGGCCTCAACTTTATTAACTTAAGCTGTTTATTCTTCTGCCACTAGAAAGTATTTCTGTGCGTTCCCTTTTCCTCTCCTCCCTGTGTCCCCCTACCCCCATCCCCAACCTCGCTGCATGCTGAGAAACCATTTGCCCCTTTGGAGAACCGTGCATATTTTTTCCTCAATACATTTGGGAGAGACAAGTTGGAGGGGGGGGAGAGTTCCTGGCAGCTCCCCACCGGAGGATAGTATCTGGTTTTAATTTAGATAGTTAAAAATCACAGCCCCGCTGGAATCTGGAAGAGGAGCGTGTGTGCGTCTCTGCGTGTGTGGTTGTATAGGCGCGCATTGTTTTTGTCTGTATGGAAATAGGGTGACATGTTTATTGTGTGTGTGCACGCGTGTTGTTTTTGCTCATGTGGAAATGGCGCGGTGCGTTGTTTGTGGCCTGCGAGTTGCCTGTGTCTGCGTTACATCCGTGCGGAGCTGGCTGAGCCTGACGTTTCTGTCCGTGCGGGAAAGTCCAAGAGAGCGGCCAACTGTGATACCCACTAAGTATCGCCCGGCTCCACCACAGTAACCTGAAAGCCTCTCCCGGGAAAGCCAGCTCACAGCACAGCACCTCGGGGGGAGATGCAGACTGGAGAGCAGAGCTCAGCCACAGCCAGGGATTTGGAAACATGAGCACCTGCGCTTAAGCACCTCCAGTCCTGCATGGAGCGATAGCAGCGTGGCGCAGACCAGGGTTACACCTCCAAAAGGCCTACTAGATAGGCAGCACCAGGCTATGTGTCCAGTCATGGCCAAGGAGAGCCAGCAAACAACGAGTTTCTATTGGCACATCTCTCTGTAGCAGCAGCATTGGAGAGCTCAGCTGTATTTTGTGCTCCTCAGCCCCAAAACCTGAAGATCCCTACTTCCATATGCAGCATGCACACATATCTATATATAAAAAATCATATATGGGACTATACATGTACCATACACATGCACACCTACGCAGTCTTCCATGCACACGTATGCGGGACGATGGAAAGCACCGTGTTAAGGTCCCGAGGCAGCGTGGAGGGGAGGCTGGGGTATCGCCTCTGCCTCTAATGCAGTTCACTTCCTCTCCGGATCCCAGCAGAAGTGACTTATTACAGGAGCTTATAAAAATTCCCCTGTAGAATAATTGCAAAATGAAACAAATTGCGCTAAGTGGTGGCCAATAATTTCACCGGGGACAGAGGCTATTAGACCAGCCGGGAGGATCCTCGTCTCCACTCCACCCTCCTCCAGCTGGGACAAGCCCTGTCTAAGGGGCAATGTATTTTTAGGGGGCAATTAATTGTGTCTCCATCAAAGAGGAGCCAAAATCACCGTCTGCCTAGAGCTGCTCGTGGCAATGGGCATATCCCAGCAGCAGGACTCACCCATGAGCAGACACACAGACAGAACCCGTGAGCCTGCTCCCAGCACTTCACCATCCATCCAGTTAAAAAGTTTTTCCAAGGGATACGAAGCTGCCTTTCCGCGGTCTAAGCCTGCCACTCCAAATGTTGCCCACGGCAGGCGGGGAGCAGAGGTTACTCACTTGGCTGCCACTCCCTTGGGATATGTGAATAATATTCTCACGTCTCCCCCAGTCTCTAAACTACAGAGTGCACTTCGTCCGTCCACTCCTCTTCGGCCACCTCTGGAAACCTCAGCTCCTTCTTGTTCTTTTTCTCTGCACTCCTCAATTGCCAAGGGAACAAATTCCCTGTAGCGTTAACCAGCATTTTTGGCCTCTGCTCAACAGCTGACCAAGAGGAGATGTTCTTTTGAGATGAAAAAAAGAAAGAAAGAAAAAAAAGACCCAGCATGTTCCCTCCCCCTTCTCCTCTACCTCCAAAAAAATAAAATAAAATAATCACACAAGTGATGAAAAATGGGCCATGTGTAAAGAACTGCAGACCCCAGGGGCAGCTCTGGATTGAACTCCCTATTTATACATGGTTTTACATTATTATTTACTACAGTAATCAATGTAAAAACACTGCCTACCCTAGCAACCCCTGTGTCATATGGTGTGTATACATCACCTCTGGGAAGCAGGTCAGCTCTATAAAGAAAATCAGCCATATTTAATGTGAAACTCTGTAGTTTTTACAATGTTTTTAAAAATGTTTTACAACATGTAGAAATGCTTCCATAAAAGCAGACTTATTAATCCCAGTTTTAAGCTGTCTTTTAAAGCGTAGTTTTCTTACACAAATATTTTCCTTGTCTCCCCACTGCTCCCTGCTCCCCCTTTTAAATAATGTTATAATAGAAAAGGAACCAGGTCCTCAGACAGGGAAAGCAGCTCAGCACTGTTCACCTCCACGGACCCCCGATTTCGCCCCAGAAGACAGGGGGGAAAGAGAACGGTTGCCTACCCCGGGGGAGATAACTCTCCTGGGTGCTACCAGCAATGTGGGGTATCGGCAGGATTTAGGAGGTTTTCTTACGCTTATCCCAAGACTGAGAATCTTTGCACCAAATGTGAGGTTCTCAATCAAGAAGCCTAAAGTAGGAACCTAACTGGGCCCCTTTCCCCACCCAGGGAGGGCTATAGACAACGCAGGTCTGAATTGCCCTCTGGAGATGCCTGTCCCTTATTAATGCTGGAAAGAGTCTAGCGTAATTATGTGCCTAATTTAGGAACGAGATGCAAAACAAACGCAGACCCTACTCCTGGAGATGCCTGCCTACTCGGTACCCACCACTGCTCCCCCCAGAGCCCCAGGAGGGCTGCCCACCACACCCTGCCCACACCCCCGGCCCCACGCGGTGGGGCTGAGCTTCCCACCTCAGCGTCTGAGGTACCACACGCGTCCAAGCGAGAAGCATCAGAGCTGCGCGAAAGGGACAATATCATCATGCCACGGATCCAACCCGGCTCTGCACAGGGCTGCTGACATGGCCACCCATGAAGTTGCAAGTCAGTCCTTCCCTCATGGAGAGGAGCAGAGAGACCCCAGGATCACCCTAGGGAGGGCACCGTTCCCCCAGCTGAGAATTTGGGCGCTGCAGGTGTGGCTGCAGCAGTATCAGACCCCCCGGGGCAGCCCAGCAGTTCCCGGTACATGTGCCCTGGGAAGGGGCTGGGATACGCAGGCGAGCGCTGCAACAAGAAGCACAGCTGAGCCCCCGGGTCCTCCCGCAGCCTTCCCGCCTGAGTAAAGGCACAAGAGTGAAGTCCATTTTTGCAAGATTGTTGCTTAAATCTGCCTGGCAACATCTCTGAGGAACACTACAGATCAGAAAAGCATTATACAAATGACAGCTCTGTATTCCTGCTTTAACGATGACCAATATATTTAAAAAAATCCATGGCGTTGGCATTTAAAGTTTCCATCAGACAAATAAAAATTAGCTCTCAGATAAGACAAGCTGCCCTGTCCACCCCCATTTCTAATCCTCACAGCAACTCCCTTTGAGTAACAGCCCATTTTACAGAGAGCAAAAACTGAGACATGGAGAACTTGGTAACTTGCCCGAGGTCACATATTTTTTGTAAATCCTGACAGCCGGTGTTCAAAAGCATCACATCTTTACCATAAGGACTGGATGCTGCAACGTTTCAGTGATGGGGGGACAGGACTGCTGGTCCCTGCCATCTGGCTAAACCTATTCGCGCCCACCACCGGCCTCATCTCTGTAATAAGCTTGACCGCGCCGATGGGGGCATGCTGTTTATCTTTCGCCCCCCGCGACCCCACTTGGCAGCTTCCCTTGCTGGTCCTTCATTGGACCCAGATTTCCACCCTGCCTGCTGTTTTTCCAGCAGTGGCGTTTTGGCTCCTGGCAGATTGAAGAGACATTTCTGTTGGCAGCTCAGGAATTCCCTTTGTGTCTTTCCTGAGTTTAGGCTCACCTTGATGCTAGTCTCTGACCCCTCTTTAATGCAGAGGAATGTGTGAAAAATTTATTCCCCTTTTCATTAAGAACTCATTTAAATTCACCAAAAGGTGACCCGGCTCCCTCCACTGTGGCTATATTGTTCTCTGCGAAGCTGTTTTGTTTCTGACTTTGAGTTCAACAAAAAAGTGAGATCTCGCTTCCACTGATCCAATAATTTAATTCTTTGGCGTCGACAATGAATAAAACGACGCGGAGACACGTTTGAGGTACATTTCTCATGCTCATAAACAGTCTGACCAGCTATGAGGAAAGGCTGCGTGTCCCTCGGCGTAGCGTCCTCCTCTTAGCTTGCTTAATTAGCAACTGTGGTAAGACTGGGAATTTGATTTTCCATTAAAAACTTAGAAAAATATTTGTTTTGTTTATTTGTTTTTCACAACACACAAAGCGAAAGCCAAACCCATCATTTCTACTCTGGTTTGTTTTGTTTTTTTGACAAGTGAAAAATCGACAATCCTAGACTTGAAGTGTTTTGGGGGCTGATCTGGAAAAGGTGCCAACGCAAATAGTGTCATCTTTTGTGCAAAACTTCATCCAAAAAAAAAAAAAAAAAAAGCCATTTTTCATCCAAAAAGCACTTTGGAAAAATCAAAGGCCAATTGTCAACTCACTTTATTCTCAATCTGATTCTTATTAACGTCCCTTAATCTCCTGTGTGCTCAGAGCTGGACGCGCTGCAGCAATGCGCGTAGCTGTGGCACGGCAGGCTGCAGGCACACCACGGAGGTACACGGAGCTGGGTGCAGCACAAGTGCATCAGGAGAGGCAGCGAAGGCCCTTGCCCAGAGGACCCCATCATCTTCAGCGATGCGAGGGGCAGAGAAGGCAGGAGCTTGTCATCCCTCCTGACTGAAGGGAAGGTGAGGCAGGGATAGGGAGGAAAAAGGGCGCAGGGGTTGTAGTATTCCCTTCTCCCCTGTTTAGATCAAGGCTTTACTTATCCCATACCTGGCCAAGACACGTTCACCAATCTACTCAACATCATCCCTCTCCAGTGCATTGACCACAAAATTACCGTTCGTTTCTCCCAGCACAGCGGGACCGCTAGGCAGAGACAGCCCTGGCAATCCTCCCGCAAGCACCTTAACTGCAGGAGACCTGCTCTGCCGCTGACGTCCCCGGCGTGCCAGGAGAAGCTGGCTACCCAGCGTAAGCCACAACCAGCTGCAGTTTTCCTTATTTGTGTCACTTGTGTATTTGGTTTGCAGAGGCGGGGAGGAAAAGGCCCTAATACAATTTATTTTTTAAATGAACCTATTTAAAACTATGGATGCCGACTTTTCAGTAGTCTTCTGGGGGCTGTTACAAAGGGGCCCTGGCTGAAATCTATCTGAAGGGAGTTAACCACAGCCCTTTGCTCACACATGTGGTATAATGTAGGCTCTTTATTGCTTTTCTTTACTCCACATACACACACATTTAAGATACGCAGAATAGAGCTTTTCTAAATATCTTACAAGTGTGTTTGTGTGTACGCTGGATTTATGGCAGAAAGGGAAACCTACTTCTGCCCTCAATTAAGGAAATGCGTGAGCAAGCAGGACTCAACACCAAGCTCCACACAAGAGCCAGGAGGGAGCTGCTGGAGGAGAGTGTGACACAGCCTAGTGACACTTGGAGAGGACAGACACCCCAGTCTTATCAGGAAAATGAGTTCACACCCCAGGATTTCAGGAGAAAGGGAGCCAGTGCACCAGGGAAGGATGCCAGACTCAAGACTCATGCATCTCCCTCCAGAGAGACAGAAGCCGGTCTGACCCTCCATGTCTAAAGTTTGGTCCTGCAAAGAGCCAAGGCTTGGATTCATCTCCTCTAGCTTTTGGGCAGCCTGCTGAGGCACACAAGCTGGGATCATGGTCACCTGAGACTCCTTCTGTGGTCAAAGGAGGAAATCAGCTCCCTCGGGGCAGGCTTAAGACCTTAGACCTTGCCCAAAACATGTTGGAGGTGTTTGTCTCTCCACTGCCTGTCCTACCGCCTGGGCTCAGGCTGGGTGTTTGCAAGCCCAGCTGCATGTCCTCCTCTCCCCCAGGCACTGCTGCAATTGCAGGGCTTTGGGCTGTGAGCGGGATGAGCCAGACTTCATCTATCACAGCCAAAGCCAGTGCACCTGGGAAGGAATATTTGGACCACCTACCATGGCACCTAGGACAAATGTAGGTGTCGGTGATGACATCTGTGTTCAAAAGCGATGAGCAGCTCAGGCCACCTACCACCCGGTGATGCCAGATCCTGGCTCTTTAACCACAGGGGAGAGCCACAGAGGGCACCAGGAGGAATATTTTCCAGAGCAGTTAACAATACGGCACCTAATTGTCACACCTACCTCTTCCCCTTGACCATCAAAAGCAGCCAGGATCCAAGATCACTGGGTAGGAGATCAGCTGAACATCTCCTCCCTGTCACACCAAGTGCCCAGAGATGGTCCCAGATCCTCTCTAGCCACCCCTCACCTTAGCGTCAAGATTTGCACCAATTTTCAACAGCAGCCTTTTCAGATGCCTGGAGATGTCATGCGTTGGGTGGTGTCATGAAGGGACAGAAGCTCAGCTGGTGTAGATCAGCCCTGATCGGCTGAAGTCACCAGTTGAAGACTTAGCCCAAAGTTGGCGTCCCAGTGTTTAAGATTCCACAAATTGCAAATCCAACCGCATTTTTAACCTTGTGGGGTTTTTGGAGCTCTGCTTTGCTGCGCTAATGTGCTTTTAACATTGTTTCTTCCCTGGTATGTGTGTTATATTAGCACACATGCACACGCGCACCCCGTATACACAGAAAGTCTATAAAACAGGGCACTCGTATAATTTTAAAATAGACAAATCAGTTTAAAGCATTAAAGCAAATCTGGTAAAAGAAAATCTCTCCTGGGTTGACATTTTGTTTGCCAAGTTTTAGCTTGGAATGAATTTTTATGACTGAGTTATAAACCCTCGAAAATAGTGGTTTATAATGGAAATCTTGACAAATCCTTAACACAGGCCCCATTGTAACATATTCTGTACATATCCCATTGATCTATGGTAATAACAAGTTTTATATAAAACATTTTAACCATGGGAGCGACGTGGTTATCTTCAGGCTTCCAAAAATATTTTTCAAATAAATAGGTGGCTTTTTCAATTGGGCAAAATCAAGGAATTGAACATCGAAAATGACATCTAAATATTCGTCTGGATTTAAAAAAAGGCAAAAAAAAAAAAAAAATCACAATAATCCAGAACCCATGATGAAAAGCAGCCACTGACTAAGCAGCAACTCTGCTCTGATATAACTCTCAACGCAGGATGGGGTATTAGCCACGAGCAACAGAAATTACTTTCTTAGAGGATTAGCTCTAGGCCTGAAACAATAAGCAACTTAAAAAGCAAGCTATTCCCTGAGCAGGCAAACTGATAAAACCAGGATTCAAAGGATTTGCGTGCTAGGTCCCCAAAACCTCCTTCTCTCCCGCAAGACAGCCGCTGCCTTTGCCCCAGCAGCTCCCCGCCACGGCCCTGTCTTGGGCTTAGCCCAGGCTCGGGCTACCTGGCATGTCCAACCCAGGTACCGCACGCTTTCCGTTCCGCTGAGGCCGGGGACTTGATGCCGTAGGGATGAGGAGCAGCCGGAGCTGTGCATTTTATCCTGCCCTTGGTATTGCAGTGGTGGTGGTGGGTGCTTCAGGGATGGGACCAGGTGAGGTGCAGGACAGGTGCCTTTCCCCAATGCCTTCCACCCTCAAACCTGCGTTTGACCACCACGCCTGATCTTGGGCCCACAACCCACAAAGTGTCCCCCTAGACTCCAAAACATGGGAGTATTTAGATGGGCAGCCTCCCCAGGGCTGGAGAAAGGTAAACAGTAATTTTCAAGGTAATTATAGCTGCAAAAGTACTTTAGTTCATTGACTAGCAAATGCTGAGACTGCAGGCACATGAACCCAAGCAGCAAGAAAAATTCTGTCCTCCTTCTTTTTTTTCCTGATGGTGCTAGAAGCTCAGTCTGTCCCTGAAATATTTCCTAACATCTGTCTCTGAATTTTCCTAATGTCTGAAAAATTCGCAGTCTTCATTATTTAGCCTTACGTTGTTCTCATCAGATAAGGAGGTTCAAGTTCGCAAACAAGAAACTGAGGCACGTAATTATGAGGAACTAGGGGTATTTCCTGCTTTTTTAAGATATTTAGATATTGAACGGGACGTGTGATCAAGATGCCAAGAGCTTTTTGTGAACTGGAATGCAAAAGGAGGAACCATATTACGTGGATTTATTTGCTTTAAGGTAACATATCTTGTCTAAGCGAGTTTTCCAAGTTCTCTTTTGAATCAATTGAAGACGACACCTTCATGAGATGATTCAGACCATCCTAAAACAGCCAAGATGAATCACTGCCTGGACACACTTATCTCTCTTTTCCTGATTACAGAGGGAACCTAAATGAGCAACCCCGATAAGTCCCCTGGAGAGAGTCAAATGGCTTGTCTTGGCAAAGCAAGAATTTGGACTTGCACCTCCATTGCCCTCGGCAAGCCTGGAACTACCTCATTTAAATCCAACCAAAGGGCAAAAATGGGTATTTTGAGTGTGCATAAATGGGCACATGAAATAAAGCCGCTTCTACGCAAACAGATGCACGTGCACACAGAGAAGTACGATCGCCGCAAGCCTGATTTGCTCTCACTGATAAAAGCAACTTCCTCTTCATGCAATCATCCCACAGACCGTAGGTCTGAATTCCTGCACTTGCATCCAAGGGACCGAGCCAGTTCCATCTCTGATACATTCCTCTTACTTCCATTGAAACCGATTACTACACTGCCGCTTTAGCATGAACATAAATTTTTCCGATTTAATATGTTGCTTTAAGACTCGGTTCCACTCGACAGTAGACTTCCATATGTGCTGTAATGTTTGTGTTTCTAAGCAATGCCTCGGCAACCACATCAGGGTTGCCGAAAGACGAAAACGAAAAGCCTGCTTTTTAATTTTCTTTTTCTGGCGATCTCAGTTGGAAACTCGAAGTAAAAGAAGGTTGTCTATCTTCCTCAGAAGAAATGTAGCCCATAGGGCCAATGTATTGTTAACATACACTAAAAAGGTTTTAGTGACATGCATCCATTTTAGAAAAAAAAAAAAAATACACTTCACTGGGATTAGGTTGGGAGAAAAAAATTTTGATTTGCTGACATGCGAGAGGCATAGCAAAATATCTTGTCCTTGTGGAAAATGCCAGCAGGTGTTGTCTAGGGATGTTTTTTTTCTTTTTTAAATGCCAGAGTATTTCCACACACGCAGTCCTGGCAGCATGCTTTTGCATATTTTGTTGAACGGTTGACAAATTAGCTGCATAAACTTGCATGAATTCTATTCCCCAGCTATTCATGAGCAAGCAACAGTTTATTCAGATGCCTTGACCAGAGAGGATAATAGTTTTGCTTTTCTTTTCCCCTTTTTATTTTTTTTTTAAAAGGGTGAGATCTAAATCTCATTGAAGTCTATGGAGAGATGCAGAGGTTTTAGGATCATGATGAAAATCTGGTCTGACACATACTATAGAATTTCACTCGGCTGCTCCTGTAGCACGCCCTAGAATTTATGCTCGACTGAAGACCAGCCCCATTATTTCGCTGGGCTTTGAGAATCAAGCATTTATGCCTTAGTTCTAGAAAGCATTTAAACACATGCTTAAGTCCCTCCCTAGTCAATAAAAGCACTTAAACACATCCTTTGTTACTGCTGCAGTCAACTGGATGTTGACACAGCAAGTAGCTCGCTGAGCAGAAAAGACTGCTAACGGGGAGCCCCAGTGAACTGCATTACTGTACTTTGGAGCTTAGAAATGGGGATGCATTTCTTCATTTTTATAGCAATTAAATAATTGACTTTCCATCCCGTGTGACGTTCGAGGATGTTAAGATTTGGTCTTGCCTGGAGCTGGGGTGCAAAGTCAAAAATATATATGTATGTATATATTTTTAACAAAGCACAAATGTTCTCAAATATTTCATGTCACTCTTAACAGCGTGCCTCAGCCAGGCCAGAGTAAACCTTTTCAATGCTTCTGCTCAGCTTCTGTTGGGAGATATTTATACGCAACGCAGCCCATGCCAGTGCCAAAGTGACCGCTTCCCCCTACCCCTCCCCGCTGCAGACAGACAAACTGCCCATGGCAAAGAGCACCCAAACTCCCGTGACATCTGCTTCCACAACACTAAACTGCTCCGGCGGAAAATATTCCCCCCGGTCCCCTCTATGTCAAACCGTGGCCATCTCCCTATCGAGCAGACCACCCTAAAGCAAAGCTCCAGCTCTTTGCCCTGCCGCCCCCGCAGAGGCTCCCCCAGCCCCAGAGCTGCCTCCCACCGCATGGAGCCGGCTCCTCTGCACCTTGGTGAGGCTGCGGGACATGCTGGCTGCCTCTGCCTTTCCTCTTCCCTATTTAGAAATTTATTCTAACCTCAGTGAAGTGGTTAGGGGCACTTAAGAGCCAGTTATGGCTCATTAGAGGCTGCGCTGGGTTAGCGGGAGCGAGGAAGATGCCGAGAGCTGCTATGGCCAGGTTTAATGGCATTTTCCACCCCCCCCGATGGTACCTGGATTCAAGGTGGCAGCAAGACCCCTGGGAAAGATTCTAAAAAGGAGCAGCCAGGTTTTTTTCCCTGGCCCACAGCAGCTGTGACATCTCCCCTTTGAAGCCCAGCAGCGATAGTCCAAACCCCAAAGGCTGCTCCCCTGCCCCGATGCCGGTGGGGGAGCGGGCTCTGTGCACCACCTCCCGCTCCCCAGCGCCCACGTCTAGGGTGAGCAGGGCTTGCTCTGCCCACGCTACAGGGCAAGAAATGGAAGTTCCTGTAATTACATCTTGCCTGAACATATGGTTTCAAGGATCTTTCAGCGTGTAAAATGCATGAATATGCATCATAACTAGATGTCACCGCTTAAGTTACATAATCCTGCACAAACATATATTTAAGAAGGACCCGACATCCTCTGTTTTTTAAGGGGCTTTAGCCGTGATTAATTCTCTGAGCTTATTAATCACAACATGTGTTAGTGTTTGATAAATTGCCCAAAAGTTGCATTAGCTAATAAGTATAAGAACAAAACGAAATAGTTTCATCTGTTTTTATAATAAGACAAAGAGCATCATGGGAGCATACACGGTGGTCATGAATAAAAGAGAAACATTCATTTATGATAATTGGTTTCAGCTCCCCGTTTGGCTGGTTCTTGTGACCTAAATGTATCCAGTTGTTTCCTTTCTTTCCCGTTGGTTTTTGGGTCACTCCTAATGGTTTAATTCAACAAAAAATGTCTACCATTTCCTGTAACCTCTGTCTTTTTTCATTCCTCCTTCCAAAATGTTTTTTTCTGTGCAGCATCTAGAGAAATCTCCCTCTCTCTCTCTCTGTTTCCTTCCAAGTGAACAAAGTCAATATTGTTGACAGAGAAAAGGTTTAACTCCAGGCAAAAGAAGAAAAAAAAAAGTCAGTCATTTATTTGTCTCCACTTTTGAGTTCACAAGGGTTTTTTGTTTGATCCTGGCGGTCAAGACTTTGACACGGAACATGCCCCCTCTGACCATGAACAATTTATGGAGGGAGAAAGAGACAAAAATCCTCATTCATGTTTAAGAAAGCAAAGGAAATGGCTGTAGATTAATATTTGTGCATTTGTAGCAAATTTTCTGATAGGTCTGTAACACATTCAACCACCCTGGTTGAGAAACACAAGAGGCGAAACTCAGCCCTGGAGAGTTGAGTTTTGTTACTCTTGGACACCTTTCAAAACATCAGCCCTCATTCTGCTTTTCTTAGGGCAGCCTTTTCTTCCAGCAGAGAGTGAAAAATATTGTATGGCATTTGCAAGAAGGAGGCGCACGCTGACTGGGGTTACCTTGAAGCACAAGCGGGGAGCACTTGCCGAGGTCCTTCCATTTGCGCTCACGCCTGATGCTCCCTGAACATCTCAAAGTGGTTTTACATCTCCCGTTTGTTCCGCTCAAAGCGACAAGTAATGAATTTTCTAGCACAAGGTCCTGAGTTCAAGCCGGTGGGACATGCGGCGCAGCGCAGTACTGGGATGCCAGAAGGCTGTTAGCACTCCGTAGAGATACCCTAACATGTGCCATCCGGAGTCCCTGTTCCCAGTTATATTCACCACATTAAAACTATTTGGGCTGAAATTCTCCTTTGCCAGGTGTCTGCCTCCAGCAGAATTTTCTAGGAAATTACAAGGAGGGTGGGAGAGGGGAAGGCCTGGCAGTTTTCCAACACAAGATTAGAGGAAAGTGCTTAGTTGATGTAAAAACAAATTCTAACAATTATTTTTTGGAGACTCTCTCACGCCTCCATCCTCTGGAAAGGGGACTGGAAATTTGGTGTCACCCTGGGAACAGGGATGTGCCTTTTGCATCCAAATTTGGCGAAGTAAAAAGCCTTTGAAAACATCCCACTGAAGATTTATTAGCCTTTGGGAGAAAAACCTCTACAGATTTCGTCTGCCTTGATCTCACTCCATTTTGGGGCTTCTGGGGCTTGCTTCTGGGGATTGCTCAGGACTTTCCTTGCTATGACTCCCTTCTTGGCTGCTGGACATGGCTGCGGCTCCGGGCACAAGAATAGAGAGCCAGAAAGCCACCCCTGTAATCTCAGCCCCTGGGCTCCCCCCGTAGTCCCTTGCTGCCCAAATCATGCGAAGAAGAAAGCAACAGAACTGCAAAGCAAGAGAAATGGGGGAAGGACCAGGGAGAAGCCAGGAGGAAACACCTGGGGGAGAGCCTGAGCCTGGGGGGGACACTTGCTATGACATCAGGGAATTGGGACGAGGCAGAAAAATGAGGCAGGATAGTCTGGCAATGATATATAATAAAAGCATAGATAAAACATATGCACAAGGAAGTGGATGAAGGCCACAGATATGGCCTTAATTCTCATGTTTCAAGGCTTCTGAGTTTCAGCCTTAAATTTCTCACGCATAACAGTTTGTGTCTGTTATTTCTGGAGCACCCAGAGCTCTAGAATCATAGAATCATAGAATCATTAAGTTTGGAAAAGATCTCTAAGATCATCGAGTCCAACCGTCAACCCAACACCACCATGCCCACTAAACCATGTCCCTAAGCGCCTCATCTACACGTCTTTTAAATACTTCCAGGGATGGTGACTCAATGGCGACTCTCCACCAGACCAGGACACCAAACAGCGAAGCATCTCACTGCTCCATCAACCACCCACTGAAACAGCTGACAGGCTTAAAAGACACGGCAGGAAGACGTAATGAGAGGGCAGAGACAGTCAGACTAGAAAATGGTATGATTTTGAGTACGCTGATGGTACGCACGAAGTATAGTGAACTGCAATAGTAAATCAAAGTCTGCTCTCGAAACTCTCACACGGCTGTTACCCAGAGACCCTCTGGCTGGAAATCAGTTCCCCCGCAAAATCATGAGTGTGACATAAATACTCATGTGATTTTAACCATATGATATCTAGGACATTTTTAGCCCTTAAGAACCACCATTCCTTGCAACTTTGAGCAGCAGAAATTCTAGTTTTCTGTTATTGAATTCTGTCCTTGCCCATTGGATTGCAAACCTCAGAGGCTGAGGCTTTCAGAAAAGAAATCCAACCTGGAGAAACTCCAGCTAAAATCATAGGCATCACCAACACTTCGTATACTGGCAGTACTCATTCCTAAGCATGCGATAGAAGGACACATGATAGGACACATTCAGAGAGGATAGCTCTATCTGCAGCTAGTAAGGACAGAGGTCCAAGCACAAATTGCATCATGAACAATTGTTAGAGGATGCTGGAGGACTACTGCTGGCAACTGGGTCCAGGCTATACGGACCTCTCCGTCAGGGCAGTTTTCCTCCTCTCTAGAGGGGCTGCCCACAGCTGAGCACCAAGTCACAGCCTGGATCTGGGAAAACCAACCCTTAGCTCTTGGGAATCACAGCTCACATGTGCCATCACCAAGGGTCATGCAAGGACCCTCCCGCCTGCAAAGGAAGAACAGCCACTACTTCCCTGAAATGGTCCCACCTCGGCTGCTCTGGCTTGGGGATGTATTTGACACAGCCGCGGGCTGGATCCCCCCTGTCCTCTGCAGCATCACCCAGCACAGATACAGCCTCAGAGAACTCGGCTGCAAACTCAACGTACCTCCCCTACGAGTACAGCAAAGCTCGTGACTGCAGGCAAAATAGCATGCGGAAGGACAAGAAAAGTTCTTTCACATCAGAAAATTAAAACCCACTGTCTAGACAAGAGATCAGGAATTACCTTAAATTCCAAGCAGTGATAATTGACCAATGGGAAGAAAAAAGGAGAAAAGCCTTATTAACAAAGATGACGATTCTATTGGGGTATGTCATACCAATAGGAGGAAACTATATGATTTCACTGTCACGATGCTGCTAAAGGCTCATTGCAGCAGGTTTTCTTCCTAGTTCTGCATTTTTCTATCATGGAAAAACCATGTGTTTTATCATATGCAGTCCTAGTGCCAAAACTTTCAAAGGAGACAGGCTTGTTACTGCACGAGACACCTGCTTTGTGTCTATTTGCATTAGTCATGACTGAAAACATGATTTAAGGGAACTGCACATCATCTTAAAATATGACAAGCATTAAAATGTTATTGCATCTTCTCAACAGCTTCAGAAAACTGTTTTTCTCTACCCTTATCAAACCAGGGCAGATGGTGAAGCCAACTTCTGTAGGATAACCACACAAAAACAACTACACCATGGACTTTCCGACAGAATGGACTGAGTAGTTTTGTGGGAAAAACTAGCACATTAATGAATATTCAAATTCTCTATGGATAAGCCTTAACAACCGAAAAAACTCTGCATGATATTAGAAGTTTCCAGTAATCTCCAAAGCAATATACCATAATCACTTTACATACCTATTTTCACTTCTAAAGATTTTTGGGTACAAGCCTGCACGAATCTGAGCCCCTCCGCTCCCCCCATCACTTGTAATGACATTAAAACATCAGTGTGAGTCTCTGATCTTCTCTCCTTTGACTTACACCTCTCCTCACCCTCCTCCACAGTCATAGCTCAAAGATGTTGGGACACGGTTTGTCACAAACCCAGCTGACAAACACCAAGCAGGCAGCTCAACCAGTTTTTCATTTGAATTTTCTGGCAAATGATATTTGAAAAACACTGAAAATTCTGCTTTTGTAAAAAAATCACAGTACCAGGAGCAGGGCACAGAGAGTAGCAAGATTCACATTTTTCTGTAGTAAGATTCACAATATTCAGTAACATTGTTCAGCAAAGTCAATATTCAGTAACAAAACCTTTTGACAGGACAAATGAATCTCTAATTTCTTTTGGAAGCAGCAGGTTAATTAATATTGGGTGCCTGTGTTGAAGACTGTGGAAATTTTGCAGGGTGTTCTTGGTTTCCAGATCTGCCCGACAAAGGTATCTGCAGCTACTCCAGAAATGAAGACATACCTTTAGCGATACACTCTGGTTCAGTCTACCCCAATTATCTCAATAACACTTTGAGATGATCTGCAATTCCACACAAAAGCAGGCGTGACAGCCAGTTTTGCATTACACAGCATTTCTGCTCCCTGTTTTAGATGAGCACTTCTCATTCTTGAGGGGGACTTTTACACATCTCCCAGCTGCACAGAGGTCCCACAGAGCTGTTGGTGCGCAGGTTTAGCTGTGAGAAGTGACTGGCTCTAAATCTTACCAAATTATTTCAATTGCGTGAATTAAGCAGCTTCCTTGTATCCCCAAATATCCCCAATTAACCATGCAGCTCTACGAGTACAGGATTTCCATCTTCCGAGATGCTGGTACAAGCCTTTCCACCCACACTGAATTGACCATGAAATAAAAACTCTCGCTCCTTCCCAAGCTACAAAGAATTAGACTACTGTAAATAAGACGTGGGCTGGATCTCTATCTGTGCAGGGCTCTGCACAGTAACTCACATCTTCAGCTTACTTTGCAAACGCTAACAGTGAGCGTGACAACAGCTGTGCTATTTTTCTGTGTCATTCCACCCAGCCAAATGCTTTTGCAATGGTTCCGTTTCATTATATCCCTGCATATGTTTTCTCCTGTTTTGCTCGCTGTTACACCAAATAAAAGATACGTCTAACAAAAAAAAAAGAAAAACAAAACCAAAAGAAGTGACTCTTGCATTAAAGTATGAGCACTTTCTACCACATTCATTTTATTTTCCCCATTTAATGACCTCTCCTCTTCCCTGCGCCACCCGGTTCACTGAATGGTGCGTTAACATGCGCAGCATGTCAGCGTATTTACAATGTGTTGGGATTTATGCACGGTTTTGCATATGAGAATAGGAATTGCTCGCCTTGCAAGCTATGTGGACGACGTGCTTCTCATTACGACAGGGTGAGAGACGGCCTGCCCCGTCCCCAGCCGCACGTTTCCTTCCTTCTAGCCGGGGCTGAGGCTTCTTCCACAGATGCCAAATGGCAATTTGGGGTGGTTCACCTGAAGTCTCTGAGCCCAGCATCATCAGGCTGCGGTTGTCACAACCCTGTGAGGAGTCGGTGGAGAGAAGCTCTGCCAAAAGGCAGAGTGACGGGATTTATAAAATATTTACCAGAAGAGTAAATAACTCCCAGAAGCAGTGCACGCAGCCACAGCCAGGTCTGCTCCAGCAGGGCAAGGGAGAAAGGGGTGTCACTGCAAAGTGCCCTCACAAAGGTGTCACTTTGGCGAGATGAGGTCCTGCAGTGGGTTGCTCTGCTGGCACCGCAGCCCCTCACAGACAATTGGAAAAAAAAAAAAAAAATCATTCGTAGAAAGGAACACCAAAAAACAGGCAAAACTTAGGGAAAACCTCACCCTCCCTTCGAGGCACATGATGGGTTTGCGTCGCACGGAGCTGGAGCATGGGCAGTGCACGGCTTACCTAGGCTGGCAAACAGCGTAAGAGGGGAACCGGGCAGTTTTACAGGCCCAGTTTCTAGGTCAGGCTCCCAGGAGCCTGCAAAGTGCCCGGAGGCCATGCCAGCGAGCCCTGGGCAGTGGAGGTGCTGGAAGCGGCTCCTGCTGCAGGGAGCCCTGTGTGGGATGAGGGGTAGCCCCACTTCACACCCAGCACCCGTGTTTCAGGCATGGGGTGGGTCTGCAGGAGGGACCATCCCCAAGCGTCCCAAGGCAGCTGCAGGTGCAGCACCAGCGCAACTCAGAAATGGGGTCAGAGCGGAGAGCAAAGTGCTGGCCCAGCATCTTCACAAGTTTTGTTTTACAGGTCTGTAGTTTTTCACACTTCAATCCAGCCAGGCAGGCAGCAATGCCAAAAGATGGCTGTGCAAACTCCTCTTGCCTGCTGTATGGAGGAACTGGGATTAGCACAGCACAGGCTACCAAACTGGCCCAGAGTCCTACAGGTGAAGGGCGAGAGATGGAGGTGATGTCTCAGAAATGGTGTTTGCCATCCTAGCAACCTCAAGTCAGACTTAAAACCATAGTCTAAAGACTAATAATAAAGCAAAAGCCTCTACCAAAAATATAGGCAGGACATTCCTGCCAGAATATATGTTAAAGAAAGACACACAATTATTTTTTAGAGTTGCTGGCACAGTGCTCTCAGGAAACCTTTCCCTTTAAACACTAAAATTAAACAAACACATGAAACGCAGGGAGAAATGTAATTGCTTTATAGCTTGACTTTGGTCTATTGCCTCGGGTATCCAGTTCCTTTTCTTACTGATGTGGAAACTCAAATTCCCCCCTAACAGTGTCATTAATTCCTTGGCCTGGGGAGCCCAGCTTTCCTGCTGCATTTTGCATCAGGAAATCCCAGCTGCCCGCACCTTGCTCCGAAAACGGCTCTGCAGGTGACAGCAGAGCTCCTGCCCCGCTCCCGGCACAGTGAGGGGGCAGGAGGGCTCCCCTCTTCCCCCATAAGGAGGGGATTAAAACAATTGGGTTGACAAAAAAACAATTAAAGACCCAGGCAAAGATCTAGCTCCTCCGACCTCTAGCCCTCCCAAAAATGCCCTCGCCTGCCAAAAAAAATGACAAAGGGTGTCTATTTCTGCTTGCCTTTTTCCTAAGAAAAACACCTTCCCCTCTCCCTCCTCATCCCCCCCGCGGCTGTTGCCCCCGCACACAGTTGGGGCTGGCTAAGGTTGGCGTTAAATGAACACCCAGTCCTAAAACACACCCCGGGACACCGTCCAAAGGCTGCCGGAGGCTGTCGAGAGACTCCCACTGACGTGCACGAGCGTGGGTGCCCCCCACGGACCACCCGCCCTGGGACTGAAAGCACATTTAGTGCCCTGTAGAGAAAGTGAAAAGGTTTGGAGGAGCGCAGGGAGCCCCGTGGGAGGAGAAGCATCTCGCCTGGTCTTACCTTCCCGCTGCCCTACGTTCTGGGATGCTGATGAAATCCTCACGTCCTGTGCCAGCCCGACCAGGTGGCCACCCTAACTCCTTCCCCGTGCCCGGGCAGCCGCTCCCGAAAAAGGCTTTCTTGGGCACCGTGAAGAACCTCCCAGCTCTTTTCAGAGAGAAATCTTTAGAGGTCGGTCCTGGAAGCAGACCGGTAGCAGCCTGCCCTTTGCAAGCTGTCATGTAATTTAGGAGGAACCAAGACGGACTCTGTGAATATATATACCCCTGTGACACACACACACACAGAATGTGCCTGGCATCTGAAGCAGCCGATGCTGGATTTATCCCTTCCCTTTTTGCCAGTGACTGACATAAGTGCCGGGAACTCTTGGTGGAAAACTGCTTATGAGCTTTGGGCCTGATCCAAACCCCACTGAAGACAAAGGAAAGGCTTGCGATTGCCTCGGAGCTGGCTTCGGATCAGTCCCATTATCTCTGCTTGGAGAGCAGTGTACAAACAAAGCAGGCGAGGGCTGGGGCATGGCAAGCCTGTGCCCGGAGGCCCATCTCATCTGGGGAACAGAGAAGCAGAAAGGCAGATCTGAGCCTTCCTTAAAACGTCAGTCCAGAGCCCTCCTGGGAGGGGGCGAGCCTCGGGAGCCGCACGTGATCACATCCCTCAGCCCTCATTCCCGGGTAGAGATGCCCTGATCGGGAGCTGACACCCAGATTTCTCTGCTTGGGGTCGGTATCAGCCATACTGAACCTTCAGAGCCAGACCTACATCCAGACTTAAATTGTGCAAATCACCCACCTCGCAGGCTGAGTCTACTTTTATCCATAAAACGTCATCGGTTTGGGCACTCCAAAACTGAGCACACCCATGTGTATCAAAGGACACAAGGGTCACCGTAAGCTCTTTATATTCCAAGAGAGACCAAAAGAGTTACATTCACAGACTCCCTCCCACCTAAAATCCACAAACCCATTTGTTTTGTCAACAATTAAGCAGTAATTTGCATTCTTCCTGGGTAAGAGGCAGCCTGCAGAACTGAAAAATGGTTTGACACTGTTTCATTCCACTTCTCCTGGCAACACCACCTTTCTCTTCATTTACTAAAAAAAAAAGCTGAAAAAATAAACTGTTAAGTCATGCTTTTCTATTTTAAGGCATTTGTTCTAACCATACAAGGCTTTTTTTCCCACGGGGAGAATAAATGAGAACCATGAATCACACCAAACTTACCTAAGCAACGTGCAAAGCAATTCTCTATCCTGGGATTACAGAGTTGCAGACTCCTGACCCTTTCTTTGTAGAGTTTAGGCTACACAACCCTTTTAGCATGAAGCCTCTTTCCATTGGAGATAAGGGGGTTTTTTAACCAATACCCTTCCACTCGTGACAACCCTTAGTGTGGATACAGTTACACTATACCATGATGACTCTTCTTGGGAAACTGGCAAAAAGCTTCCTTGCACCCCAAGTTTAGAAACGCATTTGAATTCCCGCATTTTAAGAGACTACCATATGTCAAGTGAATGACAATAAACAGCAATGTCTGTGTCCTTCAAATAAGATGAGCATGAGCCAAAATGACTTGCTCTCAGCTCTTTTTACTGAGGTTGAAGCTGTGGTCTGGCTTGCGTCTGAGATGGGCTAAGAGCCTGCACGCAATTACCTGGGCTGAGCAGTGGGTGGGAAGGTGTGACGATGCACTGACCTGCCTCGGAGCTCACCCCAACAGTGCTAGCCTAAGAAAGGCTGGTGCAGCTTAATCTGTTCTCAGATACCCCAAAGGCTGCAACTCTGGGGAGCAGAGCAGCCCCTACACGTTTCAAAGCCTGTTGATATTTTTGTGATACCAAACTCTGAAAATCACAGCTGGTGTTGAGGGTCAGGTACCCCTGAGCTTGAGACACACAATACTAAGTTACTTTTCAATCCTGGCCTGAACTACAGCCTTGCAAAAGCGTAAGTCTCTAGGATTTCCCACCCCTCATCCAAAGAAGTAGAGAAGAGAAAGTGGGGATTTAAGGGGAAATAAGTTAAACCTCATAGCATGCAAAATGAATTCCCTAACCAGAAGGGTCTTGCCACATCCTCAGTATGGTGTCACGGCTTGAAAACATGCCTTGTTTTCTAAGCTCATTTATTTGCTAGAAAAACTCAGCAACTAAAGTATGTCTTAAAGAAATCCCTAGAAAGGCATCTGCAAACAGTTGCACTGAAACTTCAATTGCTGCTGAACGTAATTCACGGCAGAGCGAAACCCTGGAATCTCTGTGAGCGTGGGGTACAAATAGCTCAAGGAGGTGTTTGGTACGAAGGAAATGGTGATGCTTCTTCCATTTCCCATGAATATCATATGCACAGCTCCAGCCATATGTTGTGTTGAATCTGCCACATTCTTCAGTGGTGGGCACAGATGTGGACAGATCTGACAGATCAGGGTCTTAGGGTCACACAGGAGTAAATTGGGGGCAGATGATTTAAGAGTCACAGCTTATTTTTAGAAAAAAAGGGGGAAAAAAGATTGCTAAGAATCATTTCTACCATGTGTCTGAACAAGAAAAGCATTTATCTCACTTACTAAAAACAAAGAAGAGTTTCTTTCAAATAAGGAGTTTGTTTTAGGAGGCTAACAAAGATTTTTCTATGCACTCTACAGATCACAGGTGCTGCAGAAAAACATATACTTTGCCATGTATTTCTGTGCTTCATTAATGGATATTATTTTCAGACGGTCCAACAATGCTCTATCTTTGCAGGCACAGAAGCAACTCCTTTGACAAATAAGCAAAGTTTCTTCCCAATTGCCTGACTTAATCTATCCTCTGGTTGTTCCTCTGATCAGTGCTATTTTGCTTACATTTGCACCGTGGGTGATAAAAGACATCGAGGAAACAAAAAACTCTTTCTCAAGAATATAATGGCTACTAGAAGATGGAACAGAAAACAAGGAAAAGGAAAATCAATGCTAATTCAAAGCCTTTAGATCACCAAAATACAACAAAAAAGTAGCAGACACACTTCCGCGCGTCTATTATTTATGCTCATAAGAGCGTATTACACACACACACGCTCTCTGCCTCCTGCTGCACAAAGTTCAACAGCAGAGAGTGAGGATTACTTCATTAGTCCCACAAACTGCACTGCTGAACATTTACTTGTACGCTGTGAGGCTCTGCAAAACTAAGGCAGAATTCAAACCCAAACAGCATTTGCCAAAGAAGAACAAGGAAAGTTTTACAACACTGCCTGCCACGGCACAGGGATCTCCCTTTCCAAGGCTGCTTTGAGACAGAAAATAGAAGAAAACCCTGGACCAACTGGGATGGCGAGGACAAAATGCTGATGGCAGGACTGTCCCAGCCAACCTGGTCACCTGAGTCTTTGCGTTATGGTCACGCCCAGGCATTTGCAGTGGATATTTCCAGGCCATCAGCTCAAATTACTGATGGGAGGCCTGGGATACTTTTATTTGCATCAAGTAGAAGCTTACCCTGGAATGCGCCGTGGGTATGAGCATCCCAACCCAGGCCCCAGACGTGTTGGAAATTGCTCAGAGAACAATGTCACCCCTTCGCTCCCTGAGCCAAGCGTTCTCCCCGGCCCAGGCAGGAAAGGGGTGAAGCTGCTCCTGAAAGCGTAGCTGGAGCTTTTCCATTTCCTCTTATGAGTCACTGAGGAGTTCTAGGTGTGATCAGTCATATTTTTTTTCCTATGCTTTTCCTCTCTGTTTGGCTAAGAGTAAAAGGCCTGGGTTGATACAGCCTAAACTCTACCGATGTCCCTGTGCTTCCAGGTTTCTCGCAGGCTGCTTCTGGGTCTTCAGAGGGGTCACACCAACTGGCAGAGGGATTCAGGTGGGATTTAAGCTGTGTGGTGCTGGGCCAAAACTGTATGAAGTGTAGCTTAACTTGTTGGAATAGGGATCAGAAAGCCCAGCTTGTTAGGTGAATATAGACATTTCAGCCCAGCCATTCAAGCTATGGGCAGGGATCATGTCACTTAAATCCTTTTGCCAGTTTTTTGAGATCCACAGTGCTGAGAAGGGCGGCAGGCAGGTGGAGAGGATGGTATTTTGCTGCTCTCATGCTTTGGGGTCTCCTTGAGCTCATCAGAGCTACGTTGTGCTCCAACACCTAGCACCGAGCATGGCAGCCCAGCCGGGACTGCTGGGAGAGCCAGAGAGAAGATGGGATGCTACAGGAGCTGCAGCAAACTTCAAACCAGCTTTTCTTTTCTGTGGGATTTGTTTTCAGCTGGGTCAGCTCCCTGACCTGGATAAGTACAGAAGTTTCCATATACAAGGCAGGGGACTGGAGCAGATACTCAGGGTGAGGAAAAGGTAGGACCACCACTTCCAGAGGAAATATGAGTTTATGCTGGATTAACCCAGCCACTTAACTTGAATTTGTCCCTATAACTTGCGGATTCAGAGCAATTCCCATTAGGCAAACAACCAGGGGCTGCACATTTGCCTCCTGGAGAGGCATTTACCCTATGCCGGGTGGGCAGAGACCAGGCACTTGTGAGTCAGAGCAGTACCATCAGCTAACGGCAGTGTGACACGCAGCGAGGGGTAACGTGGAGGCTGCAAAGATATGCCAGGCTGCTGTAGCTCTGGGGACAGACCTAGCAAGCTGGGAGTCCATCCCTTGCAGAGCAGAGCTGCTTCCCAGGAACCAGAAGTTAAACCCGAACTGAGATCCGGGAGGAAGATTGTTCTTTGTTGGTGGTCTTTCTCCCTGACCAGTGGTTTCAATCACTTCTGTCTACCAGTTGTTTTGCAGCACGTCAAATAAGCCAAGTTCCCCTAGAAATTCGTGTATCGATGATGTTTTTCCTCCACTTGTAAAACAGGCTACCAGCCTTAAAATGCATCCCCTGCTGGCAGAAAAAGAGAGGTAACATTTTACACACCCCCACTTCGCCCATATGCTTGTGCCTGATCACTTCTGTACATGTGCAAACAGCATCACAAAAATACAGGGTTTTGCAAGATTGTCTGATCTGTCCCTTTGAGTGCAGGCAAACAGCACCTGACAGATATTTGCCTGGTCTGCTTTCAGAGCCCTGACTGGAGACTCCAGGCAACACAAGCCACAGCTTCACTCGCCTTCCCAACAGAAAGTTTTTCTCACCTGAGTCTCCCCAGTAATTAGCCAAGCTCCTCATCCTCTCTGCTGTGCAACCACGCTGCAGAAAGCAAGCTTTCCTTGCCCAGTGCGATAACCTGCCACCTCTATGCTGTTTTCTCTCTTTTCCTTTCTGTACAGTAAGAGAGGAATAAAGAAGCAGAAGGGAAAGGGGAGAAGAGCAATGGAAACCATGACCGAGAGAAACACAGGTCACGTTTATGGGTGAGACCCAAATGCCTTCCTACTACAAGTGACACCCTCCAAAGGCAGTCCTGGTGCTGTTAAAAGCTGAGGGTCGAAGAAGGGGTAGTTAAGCTCCCAAGTCTGCCATAAGCTCCCTTGCAGGTCTTGAAAATTAGTGTCCATACTTCACTATGTCTCGGTTTGGCTCAATCTGCTGCTTAAAAAAAATTTCTGCTTCACAGAATGGTTCAAAGCTTAAATGAACATTTGCAAAACTCTAGGAGAAACAGGGAGAAGGGCGCTTTCAGAGAGACAAAGCATTATCATCATAAAGTATAATCTTGATGGTTTTTATGGGCAAGCATCAGCTTCCAGCAGTAATCTTTAAAGCAACGTCCATTATCCAGAAAATCGGCTTTCAGCTAATGGTCTGTTACAAGTCACACTTGGTAAAAGTCCATGCTTATTTCCTTCCTTTTTTTCCTAAAAGCACATGGAAATCCTGCAACAGCTGCCTGAGGGGAGCCACAGAGCCCGGCTGGCCGCCAGCACGTAGCTGCATGGAGAGAAGAGGAGGAGCACGCGCCCTCCGCTCATCAGGTGAACCTCCAGCCTGGCCACCACAAACAACTTGAGATGCCTCCACGGGGCGGAGATCTCACACAGCCACATCTCACCCAGCCCGTGGGGCTGGTTTGGGGCCAGACACTCTGCGTTAGGGCTCTGTCTGGAAAGGAGGGTCTGTCTCAGACACCTCCTTACAAGGAAATTTGGACAGCAAAAGGCAGACAGGGGTGGTGTTCTCCTAGATGGATTTCTTTCAGTTGAGACTCCCTGGAGAACTGCATGTTATGCAGAAGAGTCTGAGCCAAAGTGCGCGGAGGTGGGGATGAAACCCCACTTAGCCAAGGCTGAGCCCCTCGGCATCCTCGATGCATTTACTGCTCGTCTTTCTAGAGATCGTGCTCTCCCAGTTGAGGAAGTCCGTGGGGATCACAAAAAGGTCTAATGGGAGCAGAAAGCACCAAATCTTTGAAACATCATTTCACAGCCAGCAATGCATGGCTCAAAGAGCACAGTCACCGATGGGAAAGCAGGAACCTCCTCGCTATGGCCACATGAGTCTGGGACTCAGTTGAGGAGTCTTTTTTCTTTCTTGGCAAAAAATATGGATAAAATGGAAAAAGGGCGGGGGGGGGGAAGGGATTGCCTGAATGAAAACAAAATTGCTCTTCATTTTAATATTTTTGTCATTTTATGTCATGCTGCCAAAAATGTTATGTTAACGTTTCTCGAAACCAGCCATTTTAAGGTTTTGGTTGCCAAAAGCAATGGAAGCAAAGGGTGTTTTTTCAGCTTTTTAAAACCGAAGTCTCATGAGGAAAAATGAAAATTTTCACTGCAAATATTTTCCCTTTTATTCACTTTGATAGAAAATAACTTTCTACTGGGAAAGCGATAAAAATTGTGCAGTCGCTTGTCCAATCTTTTCATGGATTTGCTGGAAACACAGCAGAAATAAAAGTCTCACTCATACCATGACAGGTCTTTCCATTTTTCTGAAAGTTTATGGCACCCCAGCAGGGTCGGCTTTGTTTTTAAACAAGGAGCAGCTAAATCCTGGGTTTGAAGCCAGCTGATAAACGATCTCGGAGGAAACAACACCACTTTTGTAAAGTGCTATTTTGCTTCCTCCCTCCAAGCTTGGATTTAATGGTTTATTTATGATACGAAGGAGTGAAGTACTTTCACTTATTCTAATGATGAGCCAAGTCCTGGCTGCAGAGTGAAGGTAACCTGCTTTCTTCCCAGCTCTCCCAAGGATTACTTGGGTAGACTGGAAGACGTTTTGCCCCATAGTCCCAGGCTCTCTGCAGCACCGTCAGGGTGAAGACGCCCATCCAGCCACCATGGGGAAATCCATACTCGGTGTCAGGGTAGATCTGAAGGTCAAAAATGAAAAGCATTTTCCAGATTGTATCCCACTTCCAGATGCAGCATCCCTGGGCCCTAATCTTCAAACCCACTGCCTCATAAAATTTGCAAGCAGACTATGAACAAACGGGGAGCTGCAACGAGACCTCCTAAAAGCGGAGTAATCCCAAATCCCAGTTGCAATGTAATCTAGTGTCTACCATGGCTGCTGGAAAAACAAAACAGAGGAGAGACACCTGAGACATTTCCAGCTTTTGTCTGGGTGAAGTATCCCAGCTGCTTCATGCAAAGCCTCTGAGCCTCAAGGACTAGATCTGGGGTCCTGTGTCTGTTTTGCCCCAGGACCAAGGAGAGGAGAGTAAAATAGCCAGTGGTTTCAATACGAGGAGTGACCAAGCAGGCCCCTGGCTGGAAAAGAGACGCACAAGGGAAAATGTGATTCAGTTGTAAAAAATCCTGGGATTGGGCAAGAAGCAGTTGTCCGTGATCTCTTCCAACACCAGAACTGGGGTTGCTGGAGCGGGAGCATCAAACAAAACTAGCCTGTGGCAAGTTCAAAGCAAACACAAGGGAATAGGTTGGGTTGTTCAAATGCAACCTGGAGTTAAGCTGTGGGACTCTGTCACAGGATGTATAATTAACAGATAATACAGGTTAAAGGGAGAACTGCGCGAGTTCAAGAAAAAAAAGAAAAAAATCAAACATTGAGGGTCATTAAAAAAAGATTAAACCACCACTCGTTCAGGAGGTCCTTGGAGAGTACTTGGAGTATTTGGAAATATCCTACATGCTTTTACAGCACCTCTCCTCTTCTGTTCATACCCATTTGCAGGCTCCGTCAGAGAGAAGATCCTGGATTAGACGGACCCCCAGGGTGGCCACTTCTACTTTCTGAGATCAAAATCCTGAGGTGCCTCCTGGAGCCATGCCCAGGCCTCAGCTGCCCTCACACCTGGAGAACCTCCCACCATCTCCAGAGAAGCTGCCAAACTCCAAACAAAGCGCGATGGGAGCTGACGTGTTGAAGACGTACAGCTGCCATGACCTGCTTCTCTGGCAGACACGGACCTGCACAGAACCAGCCACTGGTTTCCTGACTGACAGCTTCACAAACAACAAGCTGTTTAAAATGAACCAAACCAACCATTGAACTTTCCCCATAGTAGAAGGAGCAACTTTTGGGGGGAAAGGGCAGCAAGAAAACAGCCCTGGGTGTGAAGGAGACACCCAGCCCATAGGAGCATTCTGTGCTAGAAAACTCTCTCCACAGGCACACACATCCCTGCCTCTCCAGGGTCCTTTCAGGTCCTAGACTTCACTGTGAAACCATGCAGGACCACTCTAGGGACCATGGGGATTAAGGTTTTCACTGCCTTTGTGTGTATGGGTCGGACAGAGAAGCAGATGAGATTAAAGCTTTGACTTGTTTCCAATTTAAGGTTTCCTACTGCAATTACAAACCGGGATTAGCAGCCTTAGTATACAGGAGACCACCACAATCCTCCAGAAACATCTCAGATGCCATTTTTAGCTGCAGATGATTATCCCGTTGCTACTCTGCTCCAGGTCCCAGTGCTTTCCTCAAGATTCCATTCCCCAAGCCCCACAAAAGACTTCCTAGCACTCCTGAATTCAGTGCCAATCTAAGTATCTCACACTTTGCCCAGCACATGAAGACAGGAGCAGCTTCCAACAGGGCTCAGCCATGGAAGGCGTATAAAACGGTATTAGCAACAACTGGGTAGAAAGGAGCCATGTTGGTGTCGTTTAACACAATGAAAAGCGTAATTGATTACAGCTGACAAACACAGAATTGCATTAAACAGAACATTGGATGCTGGGCCATGGTTTACATCAAATTGTCAATCTCAATATGGCAGTCCCCTAAAAAAGCCGCTTTTTTCTGTAAACCCTCAGGAAACATAGCAAATCATGGCAACATGTTTATAGTCCTCAAATGCCACACAAGGAACCTGATATGTATCTTTTATGGTGGGATATACTGGAGGGTGTTTCAGCGCGTCCATACTCATTTTCCAAATGCATTGCACAGCTTCGTTAAGCCTTCCTGAATCTCTCAGAGAGCGACTTTTACATGAAGCTGTGGAGTGGACAATCCTCAAGGCCAAACTCACTCAATAAAAGTGAGATCACTTGCCTTATCTCTGTGTTGTTTTCTCTCTTTCAGCCTGGCAATTAAGGCTGGAAACGGCAGCGACATGCAGATCTTTACAGCCCTGAACTTCGCTGTCTGCTGCTGCCATATAAACTGATAGCTGCTCTTGGACTTTGGTACTAACTTGACACCAGCAACCGCAGTGGAAGGACGATACTATTTATGTCCAAACAAAAGTATGTTTCTGTGCTTACCATTGCTGGAATTCAAGTTATTCCAAGATAGTTTGAGGTTCCTGCACCTATTTACACATCAGGTCCTTTGGGGAAAGGGCAGGTTTGCACGGTGCCTGGCACAGCCGAGTCCTGGTGCTGACTGCACCCGCCACTGCTGCAGCCCCCTAAGGTGGAGGGGCAGGGGGAGAGGACACCTGGCTTGGGTTAGATGGGGAAGGCACCTTCAACACCGTCAAAAGCGGTTTTTGTTTGGGAAGATACACCAGGTCTTGCTGCACTTATACCACACCCTGCCACATTAGGAAGTTCCATGAATGGCAGAGCTTATGAAGCCTGGTGTCCTGGGAGGTTTGTGGGTTAGATTCTCTGGTGTCTAATAGTCAGGCTGAGCGCAACCAAAGATCTTCCAGGGAAGGCTGCCAGAGTCTCTTCCCTTCACCCAACTTCAGATTTTCTTGAATCTGGTAAGCAGTTCGTCCTTTTAAGACCTCCAGCTCTGTGCCAGTTTTTTCACCAGATCTAGCAGGCCAGTGGAAATAAGGACAAATGGACAGACTGCATACTCGCGTAAGGAAAACAAACTAAAAATTCACACAGTTTAATTTTCAACTTCAGAAGAACAGAATTACTTACAGCAGGAAAAAACATTTTTAAAACTCAAACAAGCTGTTTAAAATGATGATCCCAATTACCTACTCTGTAGATGACCTACTATGATATCAGGATATCTTCAAGGTTTCGAGATAAGAAACTACAACACAAGGTAGATCTTTACAGCAGGATGGCAGCACCCTGATTTCATTCAAAGTCCTGGTTTACTACCATGAGTACTCAATCAGCCTTGCAGAAAATAGCTTTGAGCTAACTTTATTAAAGAACAAACAAGAAGAAGAGTCAACAAAACTGTTCTCTAAGTTTTAAATACCAGGAGGGGAGGAAGCTTTATTGCTTTATGCTACTACATTACACAGATACAACAACAGCTGTCAACAATAATATTATCTGTATTACAGCAGAGATCCCAACTGAGACTAAGGTCTCATTGTGCTGGACACTCGTAAAAAACAAGAAGAAATACACCGTAAGAAACCACCCCCTAAAGAAACTCAAGACTAAATAGGCAGAGGGAAAGAAGGGGGAAAATGAAATGACCCCTGCTTTTACAGAAGGGAAACTGAGGAATGCAAAGGATAAGTGACTTGCCAGAGGCTGCAAGAAGTCGTCTGTGGCAGAGCCGTAACTGAGCCCAGATTTTCCAAATCCAACTTCAATACCAACAAAATCCAGTAGCAGACTTGCCTTTAAATCAGCCCTAATAACATTACAGTTGGATCTCACTTATAATCTAACTGGAGAAATCAGAAGTGGATACACATTTCTTTTTCTTTTTTTTTAAGAGCATTCTTATTTAGTCCACACCACATTTTGCTCAGGACTGTAAATTCTTCATAAAATGGGTCCTTTGTGTCTAATTTTCTCCACTTAACCTAGAGGCTGCATTTTTAGGTGCTGTGCCAGACACAAACTTGTTCCAGTGACTGGACACCCCCCTTCTTCCTAATGCTCCTTTACATGCTCAAGGCTAACAAACCTGCTCCCCTCCTGCTCCCTCCGCAGCATCTGCAGGAGATAAGGGAACGTTTAACACAACTCACACGCTCCCGGTGCGCTGCTGCAAAGGGGAAGCTCCTGAACAAATGCCACAGCCCTGTAACACAACGTGTTGGATGAACGCTTAAACTTAAGCGGTTAACGAGAGTCAACATGATAATTTGGTGTTAGTCAGAATTACCACGGTTGGATTACCCGTTTTTCAGCTTCTCCTCTTCTAAGCCGTCTTAGTGGCCTTGATTCATAAAAGACACACATCTACCCATTTCAAATTGCCCCTTCATGTAAATACTGTCAGTACAAATAAAGTAATTACTGTCAAGCCATCTGAAAATGATCAACACGCTTCGCTGCGAAGTAAGCAAAGTCCATAACAAGATAGTAATTTGCACCTTTTTTTTAATTTGAGGAGAAATTCACTTTCTTCGGTGCATAAGTTAAGCATGGAACATATTATTTAATCCTAATGCAAATCACACCAGCAGGAAATGTCGTAAAGAAAAAAGTAATCTTCTGAAGGAAAAATAAATTATCGACCATGTTAAGAAGGAAAGAAACATTCTCGAATAATTTCTTTTTTTGTTGGTATTGGCTGGCAGCATAATCCTTCCAAGTAAATTGTAATTTCCAAATTAGATTATACATTATGTCATATTAGTTTTATATTAGAAAAACAAACTGACTGAAAGGAAAAATGCCAAAGTCGACTTGCCTGGTAATGTAAAATTTTTGTGTTTCTACTGTGAAATGCTTAGTGTTTCTTTCTTTTTTTTTTTTTAACAAGTTTTACAGCAAACATAAAACCTAAATTAAGGCAAGATATTTACTTTACCTGACCAAGCCCTGTTTGAAACGTAAATAGGAAAAGAAAGACCGAGCATTTTCAGGACACTACATAACCATAGCAACAGCTATCTCTGTATATAAATACAGATACCGGCATGGAAATTTTTATGAGTTGTGCATTAGTCAAGAATATAAGCACCTGTTGCACTCAAAAATAACTTGCATATAGAAAAAGATTAAACCTGCACAGGTCAAGTGATCTAAAGTCAGGAAATGCCAGAATTGAGAATGTCTGTGTAACTTTTGCAGAGCTCCTTGGCTGTCTATGTTATGCAAGAGTCTTTAAATACACCACCCGCTATTTGTTTTTTTCACACAACCTCTGCTTTGGTCACCGACCAGGATGGGTGGTATTTGCTGGATACAGTATTGCTCAATGTGTCTTTATAACCTTCTAGAGTTGATGCTTGGCCCAAGCCTCCTATACAATGTACTTCCTGAACCCTGCATCCAAGAGGGACTGCAAGGCTGCTTTTCACGTGCTTGGCTTGCACTTCAGAAAACCTTAAAATACCACTAAGCGGAGATAATGCTTTAGCTTCAACATACGTCAAACGAGGTGCAGAAGCATGGGTTGACCTAGGAACAAGGCCATATGGCATCAGGGAAGAAAGCAAGGTAGGTACAGGGCCGTGGGGAGGATAAGACTGAAGATGTCTCAGCACACATGAATTGCTGAGAGCAACGAGTTGCAGAATGTTTTGAAGACAACCATCCAGGTGTAAAATACTGTGATTTCTTCATCACCTGCTAAACTGTTCCAGGAGCAAAGGTGCATTATTGTCGCTACAATTTTTCAGTAAGCTTAGACAGTTAAAAACAAATTGTAAAAACAATCAATTAATCCTGGGTGCTGCAGGAACCAAAAGCTGTTTCTCCGAGCAGCTGGCTGCAGATGCTCAGGAAAATGGACGACCTAAACTGACCCCCCTTCACCTCCTCTCCTGTGCTTCTCTCCCTTCCTACACAAGGCTGGCTGTCTCCTTTTTCACTTCCTTCTCAGCCTGGTGTGGGGGTACCCATACCCCCGGGGAGACCCTCTGGTCTCAGTCCCTAAGCCCAAAAGTAGAGTAACCGCAGAAAAGGTCCAGCTCGGACGTTGGGCAGGGAAGATGTTCATACTCCCCTTTGGGGACTGATTTTCGTGAATGGAAGCACACAGGGCAAAAAACATTCCCTGTTTATCAAATTTCTACTGAGCTCATGCAAACTTTGATTTTTTTTCTTTTCAGTGGCTTTTTCCTGGCCAAATCCACATGGTCTCTTGCAGATGCGGCAAAATCCTTCCCATCTTCTCACAAGCATGGAACAGTTTGGACTGCTCCCTAGGGAGCAATAATGTCCATTGGACCAGCACTTTCCCTTCTCTCTCAAAATGATTCTATGATTTGGGTACGATTTTCTTGGGGCACAAATTCTAATCAGCATGGAAAACTTCAAGCTGAAAAGAGTAAGTTTAGGGAAGTTGGAGGCAATCAAAGCAAGGCTCTTATTGGGGAGATTTCTGCAACTCTTCCACAGGCATAAGTTCCTGAGTAAGTTTTAGCACGTGCTTTCTTGCATGCATACTCATGAACACTTTGCTGAAAGCTGTTACTACTAAATACAAAGTTTTGGAGTTAAATGAAAGAAAAAGAAAATACACTTTTTCTTTTTTTTTTTCTTTTTTTTTTCCTTTTTGGTAATGGGAATCCTCTATTCTCTTATGGCGTTTCCAAGTTCAGATCAGCTAATGAGTACAAAATGCTTTGGTCTTAATTAAAGAAACTGAAAGGTAGAGCATATAAAATGCATCTTTATACATACAAAGAGAAAATAAACTGTAATGGGGAAGGAGATGTAAGAAAGGAAGAGAGATCTGTGCATCCCAGTCCAGCAGACTGACAACGCCTATGGACCCTAACAGCAATTACTTTGAAACACTTTATGTTCAGCATCCTACAGTTACCTTTGCTGCTAGACTTCTCCCAAATCACAAGACCACCAAAAACTGACCTAACCCTCCGTGTGCCCAAAGGAATGTCTGGATATGGAATCATCTTAGATGTTTAAAAATATATGTATATATTAGAGAGAAATTTGGCCTCTAAAGACCATTTTGAACTCAAGTTTTAAATGAACCGAAACAGAGCTTTAAATGCAAGTTCCCACCTCATCTCAGCTACAATCTCACTACTCCCATAACACAATACTATAAAATACAACAGGGTGGTTTTAACTCTAATATATTTTTATATCATCACAGCTACAGCAACATTACTATTATAAAACAGACAGATATACAGACATGTCTATCTCACTTCCTGCAAAGGTTACACTTACAAGCTTTTTAAAAAGAGTCAAGAGATTATTAATACATGTAGTAACGTGGTGGTGAACATGAGCACTGTGAGGTACAGACCATTACAAAGACCTTAGTAAAAGGTAGCTCTAAGCCATGATTCTACACAACCTGTTGGCTTCCATAACAATTTATAATCTTTTTTAAAACATCTGTTAATCACCTGCTAATCCTTAGCAAACACTTCTAAGTGGATTTTTCATAAGAAGCAACACACACATATAATCTTGGGATTTTGTGCAAGACTGTCATTGATGGTAGTGTAAAGCAAGCAAGGAGCCAAGCTCTATGCTACATAGGCTCATTTGATTTTTGTGTTTGATCACATTTGGTCACGGGTGTCACAGTGCACCTATTTAGATAGTTTATTCCCAGTTTGGTCTTATTGTGCTAAATCTCTAATGATTTACGCGGCCCTGTCGGTCTTGCTTAATCCGTTATATACATTGTTTGCATTTAGATGGCTAGAAATGGTTTACTAAGGCATAACCCTGTGATTATGTCATGTTTCATGAAGGGCCACAGATACTACTTTCATCTAAACCTCATCACAATGACATACAGACCTGATAAGAGAGTTTATAAGTCATTTGGTGTGGGTCTGATCTTCCCTAGTTTCACCCATCTCAAACTTGCACAGCCAGCCTAAACTTCTCACCTAGACCAACAGAGAGGGACTTCACGGAACAAGGAAAAGAAATGTCGGCTTTACATTTACTCTTTTCCATCACACCTAAAAAGAAGGGCAGCTGATGAGTGTGCAAGTCTGCCAGACGCTTTATTTCTTGACTCCTTACTCCACTAACCCATGGGACTTCCTCTCCCATGACATCACCAGGTCCAAGAGTCCCATGGATATGAAAAAGGATGACATTCTGATGGAAATTATACAAAACTCCTCCATGATGTAGCAAAGGCACAAAACACAAAAGATATAATCATTCAGTCTTCTATAAAGCAATATCTAATGTATGTGAGCAAGAAATTTATTTCTCTGACATCTTGATACAAAATTATCTGCTATGGATTTTTGAACTTTACCTCTGTTACTGGTCTCAGTCAAAGAAAGGACTAAATGGGTCATGACCTGATATGGCGGGTCCCACCAACCCACCCTCTCTCGTGCAGGAAATCAGTGTTTGGCTTTGGTGTGAAGTATCTTTTCATGTTTTCCCTCCCAGGCCTGACCCCAGATATTCCTTTCTCCGATGACATTCCCAGAGAGGCAATCGATGTAAGATCTGTTTCATGGACATTTGTCAAAACATCTTTTTTCATCTTTTCTTTTCTTTCCCCGCCCCCCCCTTTTTAGACAGAGCTAACAGGGGGTTTTTGCTGGAGGACCAAAATGCGAGTTCAGGTTCTAAACTCCATAGTCAGAGCACAGCCCTTCACAAAACCTTTTGTGACACAAAATGCAACTAGCGACTAAGGAGGGGGGAAAGAATAAAAGCAACAATTCTGAAAACCAAAGGCTCTCATAATGTCCATAAAACATCAGTTTCAAGAGAGTCAGAATCCCAGCCAAGAGAGACAAGACACACATACACATACATATACAAAGAGTCCTGGAGACCATGTCCAGAATGATATAATTGGTTTGCAGGCACACTTCAATCGTTCCTTCATTTTGTAGACTGCCATTATTTAGCTTAATAGGAATTCAAAGAAAGGAAGGCGGAAGTTAAATGAAGTAACCTCCCACCCAGCCCTGATGTATTATACTGGCTTCCTTTATACCAGTTCATTTGTACCTATAGAAACTGTTCTCAATGACACAGGGACCAGGGATTATTGTCAATAAAGAACCTGACTTGATCATAGTCACCCATTACCATGAATGCTACTCAACAGCTTCTTCTATTTAAAAAAAAAAAAGATTTCTTTTTTTAACGTAATATTTGTTACCACTGAACTCCACTGGAAATACATATGCTGCAAACATCTGCTTTTACACACAGCCTTTGTGCTGTGATTTCAGAGGAAGACTGAAAGGCTCAGTCCAAGGTTGTTATCTGGGGACACATTATTTAAATGAAGATCTTTAATACACTATGTCAGAAGGCCATCTTCATCTCTGTGGTTCCAGGGAAGTGGAGGCACTGCACTGCAAAGAATTTGGCTTCTTACCTACATAAAATAAACAGTTTCAATGCCTGTAGGTCTCAAAAATAGTAGTAAGGGTTCTTTTTTAATAATCCTCAGTCTACTATTTCAATAGCTAGACTACACATTGCATCGCCCCGCACGTATAATACAGCTGCTTTATGTTGGCCTTCTAACTGTTCATTATTTTTGTTTTTATAATAAGAAATGTATGGAAACAAATGACCCTTTCAAAGCGCCGATCTGTTAAAAGAAATAGCAAACAATCCCAAAGCCACAGAGACTCTTCTATTAGCACAAGAATGGTGGCCCTTAGTCATTTCAGGCCCCAAATGAGATAACACTTTGAAACAACATTCATTAATGTTTGAAATCCCAATACAGAGCAATTTAATTCAGCTGGCTTTGTTCTTTAGAAGAAACCTAAAGGGGAAGGCGGGAAGGGTAAAAAGACAGCTTAAGTCATATAAACTTTCACCAAAGAACAAATCAAAACATCTGAGGTTCATTCAATAAGGCTGACTGGCCTCAGCAAGAAGACGACAAACAAAGAAGCATTGTATTGTTCCGCGGAGTGAGGTTTTTCCAGGAACATCCCGTCAGATGCTTTCCAAGCGAACACGATGCAGCTGAGAGTAGGTGGATTTGAAACAGCATAAGATCAATAAAAATCCAGCTTTCCATTTCACAGGAAGTCGACTGTTAAAACAGTAACGTACTTGTCCGTAGCATGTAAAACAGAAAGGCCACACAGAGGTTGGGCGTCGGGTTACTGCTCAATGTGTCTTAATAACATGGTACATACACACTGAGCATCTTCCCTACCCCACCCTGGAAGCTTCAAGAGTCAAATAGTCCAAGCCTTTTAAGCAAATGAACACGGATAATCTCTGACAAAAGGCAAAATCCAACCACCTTTTCTAAAAGAACAAACAATCCCATTTCTGCCACTACCCTTGTAGAGAACTTTTTAATACCGTATTTTGTCACCCTATCTTTAATTCCCAAGACTCAGATCCAGGGGGATCAGAGGGGGTCAGTAAGGAGTTATTGATGGTGCCCTGACTCATGAGAAAAGGAAGGGATGGAGAGGGCATCAGTATGAAACCAAGCAGATTCTGCTGGTCTTAGATGTCTACTGCTTTATTTTTTCATGGGATTTGTTCTTCAAAGTTATGAGTGGAAAGAGATCTGAATAAAAAGCCCTGATTCAAATCATTTTTGCATGCATCCACATTTGGACCAGCAACATGACAAGAATGATCCAAGGTCTTGAACGGCTGCTGCACAGGGCATGATTCAATAGAGAAGGACTTCTCAAATTAGAAGAGATGACTGAGATGGGATGTGGTAGAGATCGGTGGGACCCTGGCCAGAGTGAGTAGGGTTGAGTTGTTTACTTTCCTTTCCACCACAAGGCCTAGGAAACAGAGAAGAAAACAGCAAGGAGCAGACCGAGAACAAACGAAAGCACTCAGCTTTTCCCCCGGCACCTGGTGAAGCTAAGGAACTCTTTGCTTGGGATGCTGTGAAATGTATGTGGTTCAAAAAGTGATCAAATCCATCAGAAAAAAAAAAAACAAACTTAAATACAAAACACCACTTTTGTCTGATGTGTCTTTGAGCCTTAAAACGCTGAAGGTTAAAAGAGCGATGCTGGAAAAACGTCACCAGATGCTTGCTCTGTTGTTGTAGTTTTTCTTTGGCGTACGCTGTTGACCACCACCAATGGCAGAGTACCATGTCAGAGAGACCTTTGGCACTACCTGGTGTAACTGATCTTACATTATGTGAACCACCACAGCAACTGCCTGTGTGTGTTCCTAGCCCGCAGCAAACATGAGGTAATTTGGATTAATTTAACCCACCCTGAAGGAGGTTTAAGCTAGGCTGAATCGTCTCACATTTGCCAATGACCAAAATACATATGCACAAAGTTATCTCAAGCTAGCCACCAGGAGCCAAGGTCCTGCCAAGCCCCGTGGCATTGACCATTGACTCTGCATGTTGCAGAGTTCACCCTAGCCCCACAGGATAAGTCCGTCTCTAGACTTGCTTGTCTGTTTGAGCCTCCCACAGATCCCACCAAACTGGCAATGTTTCAGTCACAATCTGATCTTTGGGGTGTACCTTCCAGCCAAGAGATCACAGAGATATCCCAGCCGATGTTGACGAGGTTCTGACTGGTTCATGTCTTGGCCACACCACTGGTTTGGGAAGTAAAGATTTTCCCAGGGAGGTAAAAGCAGAAATCAGGTGAAGCAATTCAGTTTTGTTTGTTGGCTGGGCAAACCAATCAGCTTTCCAGGTTAATATCCGGTTTAATATTTACAGATCCCAGTTCAGGCACTGAGTTCAGTGAGCCTAACCTCTGGTTTCAAGTTGAATGCTCAGCATTGCTGCAGCCACTTCTCAAAGGCATATTGATAGCCCACCCTTCCAGGTTTGCTACACGAGTAAATGTTCTTGCTTTTGAAGGATTAATCAGACCCTCTCCAGAACTTCAGGGCAGCTTTTTTTCTTACTCTGGTAACACTGTGGCAAGGAATCCATGCTGACGTCGATAGTCTCCCACAGGAATGCTGCTGCAGGAGCATCTGCAAGTGATTAATAACTGGAAAAGAGCAAGACAAAAAGGTTCCTGTTGGTGATGAGGCTCCAATGGATGCTTCTGGGGTGTCAGAAGTGTTAAGATGATACTGTCTTCTTATCACCGTTTGCTTGCCTTTCCAGAATATGGATGTGAAGAACAGCCTGGAGGCATGAGAGGGAAAGATCAGCAGCCCTGGGGAGTGCAGATGAAGTGACTGATCCCTCTGTATCAACGGCCAGGTCTGCAAGACCTTGCCTGTGAGTCGCATGGATCTTCTTAATGGTAAGGGGAACCAGATGCTCATTAGTCAAAGATGTGGCTAATATTCAACCAATAACACGCTGGTCTACGTTTTAACCTGTGGGTTTGACTGCCTGCAAAATGGCAATGGGACCCTCTACCAGGGCTGTGTGGGAGTTAGTGATTTCAGCACAGATAGATTTGCGCAAACTTCTTGTTAGATTACTTGCCTCCTGGGTTCTCCAAATCAGGTTTGGATCCTCACCTGGGGGCAACAGAGCAGTTCATCTGGCTAATGTGAAATCAGGCTAACTTACACCAGAGGAGGTGGTGAGGGGTTGAAATAAAGCCTGCATTTAAAGCAATCAAAAACTTGAGTTTCTCATGGAGATGGATCCTCCAAGGCCTCTGTGGAGGGAATTCCCATTGACTTCAACACACAAGGAGAGCTTAGAGGAGCAGACCCCTGAACCTGGGTCAAAGCAATGAACGATACCCAGTTCTGCTGCAAACGACATAAATCAGCCACATTCATTCCAAACCAGGCCCTGCAGCATGACCCTTAACCAACCTTTCAGTGAACCTGAGATATGGTTTTCAAATTTGTAATGAAACCTGAAACTAAGTGATTTTCACCTGGTTCTGGCTTTCACAGAAAACATTTCACAGCAAGCTTTATTCCCTAGGTGTGATCCCCTAATTTCTTTGTTAAATTCAACCAGTTCTTTGAACTGGGAGAGCCAAAGAGTAACATGGTGACAATTACCTGAAATGCATTAAATTTTGTGTAAGAGTATGAGCTCATCAAAGTGGATGCCTTCCATGGACTTCCCCAAGGAATTTTCAAGACACGTCATTTCAAAACCATGTGCCTCAAAAAAATTAAAAGGATAAAACCTATGCTAGACTTTCATGTAAAGCTTTCCACAACCAATAGCACCTCTGAGTTGTATCCCTGGGCAGGGAACAATAAGGGAAGAGAACAATAGTGCAGCCATCAATCATCTTGAAAGCTAGTCCCACGAGGAGAATGTTGGTCTGCAGAAGGGCTTCCATACCATAGGAAAACCCAAGTCTGGAGTAGGCTGTGTGCCATTAATGTAGGCAGCTCTATTTCAGATTGTCTGCTAGCAAAGACTCCCTAAAGGTCCTTCCTGAAGAAGGACTGAAAGTTCCTGCCTAGTTGAAGCCCATTAACTAGGTATACGTCTGAAGAGAAGACAAAATGGATCTGCATAGATCTAAGGTGACTTAACTTGCCAGCCCCCAACACGTGTCTTTAAACACCGAAACAAGTCAGGACACATAGCACTGAACCAAGGAAAAACTCAACTGCTGGAGCAATATCCTGATTGAAGAGGGAGCAGAATAAAACCCAGCAAAATTTATCAGTCCCAAGAACGGGTACAACAGACTCCTGAGGCCCCATGCTCAATGCCTCCACTAGACTTCTAGCTCAGATGGGACACGCAGAGTCTCCCAGAGCATCACCGAGTATTTAAGTTCAGGTCCTCAGAGGTTAATTCCAAACCCCCACAGACCACACAGGTGCCACGTCATCCCTGCAGCCGCGGAGGAAGAGGGGCCGTAGGTTGGTGGGGAACAGGTTGAACAAAGTAATTGCATTGCTAATCTTACCCTCCTAACAGAGCAAGCCTTGATGGTAGAGCGCAAGCGCAAAGGAGGCAACTCAGGGGAGAAGTGTGCAACTAAATGCCCTTTTACAGCTCTGCTCACCCCAAAACCATCACTCTGGGCAGAATCCTGTCTTTTGACTGGAAATGTAACATCTGATGCTAGAGCCATACATGAACTGAGTTACCAGCAACCGAGCTCATACCTTGGTGCACGGGTGCATCAACAGCCACCGGAGAGCAGAGATGCTCCAGCGTTCCCAGAGCTTCGCATTCCACTTGCTCTGCAAAGACTTGCTCAACAGACACGATCCAATCAATCACCCTTTGAACCAAGGATCAGTGCGTGTTTTCTTTCACACTGGATTTCTAGACAGGTAGCATTGCCTCACGTTTGATAATACCCTTGTTATAAAGGACACAAACCCATGATTTACTCTGCAAAAAGCATAACGCTAACTGAAAATAGTCTAGGAAGGATATAGCGTCATACCTAACACTACATTAAATGCAAACTGAGAACCTGATATATTTTAGGAAAATTCAGCACACTCTAGACTAATAAACATTTTACAATATTATTGCACATGTTCATTTCACTTTGTACAAATAATCATTCCCTTCACATCTAATAAGTCTGCTTGACACATTTGTGGCCTTATAAAAACACCTTCAAGGGTCTTGTTTTGAGGCATCGATCATTTATTTATACAAAGCTCAAAGACAATGGCTAACAATTCTTATGGTATAAAAGTCTTCAGCTGTGATCTTTGTCTTGCTGTTTGTTATCTCAGACTCTAAAATAATTTAAAGGAGATTTTATTTTAATGAATGAAAAAATGATTTTTTTTCTCTGGCAGCAACATCAAATCAACCAAAGTGAAGGAAAAGACAAGAGCTGTTTTTGCCTTTTAGTGTGTTTCCAGGGCTGGAAATAAAGTGCAATTCGGAGCCTTTATTTGCAGTTTGTGCTGTCTACACAATCGCCGGAGGTGCCAGAGGCTGGAAAAGCACGGACTGAAAATCAGGTTTCCAACCATCACCTGTGGGGACATTTGGAGTTGACTTTACCCACTCTCCAAATACAGAGCTTAGATCAACCTCACTATAAATCAGAAATAACTGATGTTGATCGAACTAGAAGAGTCAAAATTGTAAGTGTAAATGGGCTCATCAAGCTGGGTACCCCAAAGCTGGTGCACATTTCTAACCCAACTCCTCATTGCAATACCGCCTTTTATTCTTGCATCTCAAAGCAAACCCCAGCTGCCCATCTCTGGTGGGCCAGATCCTTAAGGAGTGTAAATGAGAGCAGCGTCGTACACACCCATGAAATCACGTGGGTTTAGGGTAGCAAATACACTTATCTGCGGTGGTGATTGCTCTGTGGCGTGTTATGACACAGCAGTCCTGCGCTGACAGAAGGAAACAGTCACTGAACGTGGCATTGCTTTTCTAGCCTTTTTTTTTAGCAAGCCACTAAAATGACAACGTTTTCATTAAACTCATGATAGCTGATCTATGCTCCAGAGTTAACCAAAAGCAGAACCTCCACTCCAGTTATGACCTCAGATACATGTAAATTCAAATGAGGTGCCAGAGAAATATGATAGAAATAAGAGAATTATAAGCACTTACGTAACAATACAAGCATTCTGAAGCTTGGTTTACAATTAAAATGGATATATAATTAACTGTCTTTTACTAGGCCCAGATTATGTTCAAAGCACACTGAAGTAGATTAGCAGACTTACGGAAACACATGTTAACTAGTTGTACAAGACTAGATTTCCCCCCAAGCCAACTCTCCCTCATGCTTTGTTGTCATTGCTTTTAACATCACATGATACCTGACAGCACAATACAAAATTAAATGCCAGAAAATAAAACAGCTGCTAATCTTAGGAGATCTCTGAAAAAAATCCCTGGTCTCTGTTTAAGATACAGCAGTGGGGTCACGTTGCTGTTAACTCAGCTTTCACTTTCTCCCAGCCCCAGGAGACCTACCCAAGTGCTCCAGGTACATCTCCAAGGGGTAAGGCAGCACCACCCAAAATGAGGTTACTGGTTAGGAAGAAATTTCCCCTTATGAAGACATCCCTGAGGATACCCCTAAGGCTGCACATGCATTCAGCCTTGGTCCTGTTCCCGTCGTCTTGGAGAGAGTTGCTGTGAGAGAGCTTGGTCCATACTGGTACCCGCTGGGACCGCTCCAGGGGTGCAACAGACCCTCTCCAGGTGAGCTGGGCTGAGGATCTGGTTCCTCAAAACCCCTCGCCTCATTGTGCACTTGCAAAGATTTACAAGCCCATTCTAGCAAATTACGGTGGATCTGCAGTTCTTAAGGATCTGCTCTCACCATGTTTACTCAGCCTTCTTTTTGTGCTTGTACCCACTTTCATTTCTATTGGAAATTTACCAGAAAATGTACAAAACCCGTAAATCATACTAAAACCCATTAAACCTGAGATTAATTTAGTCTTAAAGGTTAGCTCCATTTTCTTACCATTATTTCTGTCTGCAATCTGTCTTCATCAGACACTAATTAATAAGCAGACACAGCTTTGGAAAACTGCCTTTAATCTTAGGAAAGTGTAAATACTCATGGTTACTAATGCAAAATCTCACTACACAATTCATCAGGAGATTGGAACATATAATTTTCCTTTATAACAGCTTACTGATTTAGAGAGCTAAAAGCACAGGTGAAGCTGAAAAGAAATATTACTTTAGAAGTTTAAAGTATTTTGCTTTATTTTTTCTCTCTGCAGTGCCAAAGAAGTTGTATTTTCCTAAGACACTTTCATTTTTTTCTCAGGCAACAAGATCAGATCCTCCTGTGTTTTACACCAAGAGTCTTTGCTTGAAGTCAGGGTTTGTTACTCCTGATTTACAACGGCGCAAGTCATTTGGGGATTAACCCTGTCCAGAACTGTGTGCAGAAAGGGGGGGTCTTGTGACAACTAGGAGGTAAAATATTGCTCTCCAAATTATATTTTTAATGATCACTTCCTTTCATAATGATGCAAGATTATATATTGACTGTGAAGAGCTATTTATGCACCATGACTAAGATACGTTTTCATCAAACATTTATTTCTCATGCCTAGAACTAATTTGTATTTGATTAAAGGTTTTCTACGCGTTTACAGGAAAAGATTATTCATGTTGAATTGCTTTTCTCAACAAAACAAAACAAAAAAGTTTGCGAGTACTGCCAAAATAGCGGTTTTAAATACATCTCTTTTTACTCTGTGCATCACAGTAGGGATTTCTTAATCAATACCATGCTGGCTAGCACAGATACGCTGGCGGCTGGGCTGGGCCAGAGCAGCAGCACCACGGCAGCAGACGACTGATGGTGATCCCTCATTGCAATTGCATCCTTTACCTGGGCCAGAAATTGTCATCTTTGGGGTACACTGACGTCTACAGATCCACGGCATATAAATGGGAAGATGTTTTAGGATACATCTCATTGCCAAAAAGTAGGGGGGCGGGGGGGGGGAGAATCTTATTTCGTTCTTGATTTTTGAAGACGTCCAGTGATGGCCACTCCATCTCTTCCCCAGGCAAGCTATTCCGACAGGTACTAGTTGTACCCTGCTTTCAGCCCCTTTCTGCATTTTCTTGGGTAAACAAGCTCTGCTAGTTTACCAGACCGTATCTGATAGGCTCTGTAGGCTGGAACAGTTTCTTTCTCCCTTCAAAATGATGAAGACGCATGGAGCTAAAAAGTGGCTCGTTCAAATCACATGTGCCTGTCTGGGCCATGCAGAAAGCATCAGTGCTTTCTTTTGCCCAGAGCAGATTGCCAAATTGTAGACTCATCTCTGCAAACAGCCTTCAGGGAGTCTGGGGTAAACCCAAACCACTCTCACACATGCTGCCTTCAGACACCCAGTACCTGACGAAGCACTTGGGCTCGGATCCATCTGCTTTCCATCATTTTCCCCAGGAAAGTGGGGAAAGTGGGATTCATCTCAACTGACTCCAGCCATCCGAAACAGAGGTGTCTAATCCAAACTAGTCATTCGGGATCCCACAATAGCCAGTGGAGAGAAATATGTCCCTCACAGCAACTTCGGTACTTATCTTAGGATGAGAAGGATCACCCTGTGGAGCTGCAATCTCTCCCCATTGACTATAGGGGAAATCTAGACTAACCAGAACCAGGTGCCCCCAATTAAGAAGTCCCTAAATGTACACGAGACCATTCCCACTGCAAACCCTTCTGTGCCTCAGTTCCTCAGACATGAAGACCAGAAAGGTTTAGAAAAGCAAAACATCCAAGGCAGTGATGTACCCATAATTCGAAGGGCATTGGCGGGTCCATGCCAAAAATCCAAGACATAGACAAGTCCCATCATTTTTCCACCTCTTGGTTTCCCATTCTTTTTTTTTGTCTTCTCACTATCTCTATCATCACTCCTGCTCTGCGCTGAAGCAAAGCTGCAATATGTTAAGCACATGGGGAAGGATTCTCTGCAGCAGCATTAAAAAAAAAAAAAAAAAAGGGAGGAAAAACTCCTCTGAAAAACGTTTTAGTTATTAAGACACTTGGATTTTTCAGTATAAATAAATTTATTCGTGAGAGCACTTAAGACAAGTTCTAAGGTTAACAAACACTGCACTATGCAGCTCACAGCTGTGACAAATATTTAAGAAATCCGATACAGCATGCCTAAAAATTATTCATTTGCAGGCCTCGTTGCTTTTGAAGATCAACTGTTTTATTTGTAATTTTTGACATTTTCCTTCTTTTCCTGTTTGGCCTGTGAATTTGAAAGGGTTGTAAACACGTACTCCAGCTCTCTGCCTGAGGCGCTGGGCTGTTGTCAGCATGCCAAAAGGAAAAGGAAGCTGATAGGTCCTTTGGTACATACCGATATGAAGGGCTTGTAAAGATAGTATTTGTTTGTTTTTTTTGATCTGACTTTGAATCTGGCTGTAGTACCTACCCTTCAGGGAAAAGCAACTTTTAAATAAATGCTTCAAGATTGTGCAAACATTTCAGTAGTTTCAGAGTCCTGGCGTTCTGGGTCAGGGAAGGAAGAAAATACATGTCAGTCAATAGAGATGGAAACGATAAAAAATGGTTAGAGCTACAGTCATAATATTTTCCTGGGCTGGGTGACGGGTTCTTTCGACGGCTGCATCACGTGCTATTTCACTCATGTGCTTTTTGGCCGGCCTATAAAATGCACTGTGGATTTTATGCATGTGCACACACACACGCTTGGAAACAGATTAAAAATGCACAGTTCTTTCAGCCTCATTGTCCTTCGATACCATGATTTCCTAATGTTGCAGGATCAAGAAAAAATACAAGCTTGCTAGTTTTTCTGTTAGTCCTCCGAGAGCTTAGAAACGGTTATTTCCTTTCGTTTCTTCATTTTAGCTATGTTTCTGCATTTTTCAAAAAATCCATTCTTTATTACCCAGCACTTGAGGATCCCAGCTCTCGGCAACGTCAGGTGTTGTACCAACACGTAGGTCACGCCGGTGCTCGGGGCTGTAGGAGCAGATCCTGCTGCATGAGCACAAGGTAGAGCCCGCTCGCCTTGGAGAGCTAATAAGCTCGAGGGCCAAAGAGCAGGAGGAGAAGCGGAGACAGAAGGAAGTGAAATGGCTTGTTCAAGGCCACAAAGCAAAGCAGTGATAAATCTGGGAACAGGAGCCACATCTTCTGGACCTTTATCACAGCAGAATAAATCAGCCGTTTCTCATTTGCCTTCTGTACTTGCCTGTTACTTTCCGCCCGTAACTCCTGAATCTTTCAGCAAATTGCAAGGTATTTTTACAGAAGAGTGTATTTTTCAAGGCAAAAAGTCTGCTTCTTGCCCCATGGGTGGTTAGGGGAGCTGGGAAGGGCCGGGCGTCCCAGAGGAAGGGGACCTGGAAGGACAGAGCCCATCCCTTGGACACTTAGCAAGGAACCAGGGCTAATGCATACACCTGGGGAAACACAAGTCCTAAACGATACTAAACCAGGCATCGATTCTTGTTTGCACAACTTGATTGATTTTTTTTTTTTTTTTTAAGTGGATCTAAATTTTTGCTGCTGACTTTTACCATCCAGAAACTGGAAGGACTTTATTTGTTGATTGGGTCTTTTGCTAGAGTGTTTGTTGGGTTTGATCTTTACTAGAAAACAGCCCTGAAGGTTACACACCTGGGTAAAAAGCCTAGCAAAGATAAGAAACTGAGTTTTGATCAAGATAGCAGAACAAGCTGAAGATCTGGATCCATGGGGGCTCACGGTCAGCTCATACTAAAACGTGCCTGGTTTTCTCCCGGATTTCACCTGGTGCTAAGTTGGTCACATTAACAACATTCACTTTTCCCACGGGAAAACCAGCCCTGTGAGTCCTGAGAAACGCTCCACAACAGAAGCACATCACAGGGGCTTCTGCCCATCTCCATGGCCCATGAAAATTTGCAGTTAAGAACCAAAATCTGCAGCAATACGGAGGGATTTGAGGTGGAACAGAGGATAACCAAGGGGAAATGGGGGGAGAAACAGAGGCATAACAGTTAATGATTTCCCAAAAGCCGGAGGGGTGGCAGCGTGAGGGTTTCCCAGCCCTCGGACCGCAGATCTCCCCTCTCTCCCTTGACAGAGGGGAAAACGCCCTCGCAGCAGAGCTGCAGACAGTGCACAGCGCCGGGGTGCATTTTCCCCCTTGTTGGCAGCTTCTGAGAGCAAGGAGAGAGAGCTTGGGCAAGACGAGAGAGCAAGAGGAGGCAGGAGGACAGTTTATGCATCCAGTGCATCTCTCCCTGGCTGGGAAGCGCCGGCTGCCGCCAAGGGGCCAGCGCAGCCGCCGCGGACTCGCCATACAGCAAACTCGTGGGCGCTGCCGCCTTCAAGCCAACGCCAGCCACGAGATTCAAAGCAGCCCAGGTTGTTACGCTACCGCTGGACCACCAGGCCAGCTCCGTGGTGTGTTTGAAGGGAATCTTTCCACGCAATAAAACCCTCAGGCCGTTATTCCTCGGATGTTTGGCAGCGCGCTGCTGTCACGTTTTCATGGCAATAGCAGCCTGCAGGAGGTGGGATCCCAAGTGGAGACAGTTATGAGGCTGTTATACATTTGTGGCACAAGCCGGGGTGGGGTTTTGTTACCCGGCATCTATCGGGGTAGCATGTCCTCTCCTTGGCCTGTAACTGCCCCACAGAAAGCACTGCTCCGTTCTCTCCCCACTTTACCCTCGCAGCCGCACATTCATCCCACCAGTGGCTGGGGTTTGGGGGAATTTGTCTCCAAATGGGAACCAGATTGGAAAACGGATTAGCAGGAATAAGATAAAGAATTAAACCCAATCAGCAGGCAACCACGTTTTTAAAAGACACAGATGCACGCGATTAGCTTGCCGCATGTGTTCGAGTCAGATCTCAACATCAGAGATGGGCTCGGAGAAAACCTCAAATCCCGCAAGAGCCCGCCGGGGCCCCGGGGCGTGCCTTTGCATGGCGAAGGCTGCGCGCATCCCCGGAGCCATGCCTGGGAAGCGCAGAGACTCAGACAGCCCTTCGGCTCCCCATCACCCCGAATCCATCCCCTTTGGTCCCTTTGCAGGGAGAGGGCATCCCTCTCTGCTCGTTCCAGCAGCAGGCAGGCATTTCCATGCCCCCAGCACTGGCTGCAGGACGCAGGCTAAAGAGGAGATGGATCACAATGCCTGAATAGTCCCAGACTGTGTTTGGGGAGGGGGGTGGAGGGGTGAAACAGCCTTTTTTTCGCCTCCACACCCAGGTCACAGAGTGACTCAGGGGTCAGGGAACAGGGGTGCTGGTCCAGCTCCACCCGCTCCCCAAGCAAGGCCAAGGAGGGTGAGAAAAGTTAGGGAAGGGCTTCCCACCTCCAGCTGGAGGAGGCGATGGCCGTTTCATCACGTTGAGAAATGCTACAGCGTTTCCTGGCCTCGCGCTTTACTTAAGATCCATCCGAAAAGTAAATATTGCCGAGAGACAGAACAGCATCTGCACACTATCAAGTTTTCCTGGATCTCAGGCAGTACTTGGGCTCACCAGCTTCAGGGGGTGGTTTTCTACTGGGGCGACAGAGAGCAAGAAAAGGGGGGAGAAAGGGATTGAGTTCAGTGGAAGCACGGCTCTGATTTTTGGGAAGCCCTTCCTCGCTGGCAGAGCATCACCATCAAGTTCTTGTTGCTTCGACATTCGATACAGGTTCATGAGTTCAGTAGGAAAACATGAAACCAGAAAGGGCCAAATCCTGACCCCAAACAGGCAGGGAAAGCACTGGCCCAGCCCAGGGAGTGCTGTAATTTAGCAGCCAGACCACCCTATCGTTCCTAGAACAATAAAATAATCTTACTTCTATAGGACTAAATCCCAAGCCCAGCATGGCTCTTTCCAATTGGTGACAGCAGAGTCAAGCTGTGTGGTTTGCAGCACCATCAGCTAGGGAGCTCTGAGTATTTTGCAAATATTAATTCAGAGGCAAAAGTCAACCATGAGAGAGGGGACATTTCTTTCACTGTTTCACAGCTGGAGAAGCAGAAGCAGGGGTCACACAACAACCTGAGCTCACATGTGCTAAGCCAGGCTTTCTGCTGCTGCCGGATCTCACCTGGGCAATGCTGGATCACAGCCCACAGAGCTTTGCCCAAGTGATCGTAGCAATTGCAAGGACAGATTCCCCAAGCAGCTGCATGTGCCCACCCTTTGCCCAGCCTCCAGCCCCTGACTGGGGTCGAGAGCCACCTGTCTGAAAGGACGATGCAAAAAGAAATGCCCTGGAAGTAGTGGGGGGGGGACCATTTATCTACAGGATGGTTCCCCCCTGCTCTGGAATAGAGTTTAATCTAATGCATTGGGGCCATAAAGCAGGTGTGAACAAGGGCAACATTGCAGTAAACTGCAGCACTTCATCTGGCAAATGTGCCACAGTTTTGCCATGTTTGGTCATGGGTGACTTGAGTCCTCCCCCTTAAGAGTCAAAGGTTTTTAGAGCCTTCATTCATGGGGTCTATGTGACCATACATGCATGCATGGGGCCATCTCCAGTGGTTCGATCCAGTGGCTGATCTCAAACACATCTTCACCCAGGGAAGGAGACTGTAAAGGTCCATCAGGACTAACGTGATGTCTTCTCCTCAACTGTTTTAAATCAGTTAACGTAAACAGATATTATTGGGCATGTTTTAAAGAAATGCTGAACTGAGCCAGATGAGTTGCATCCTGAAGGTGCTCATCTCTCCCTACCAAAAAAGGTGGTGCTGACTAGCTCCACAGACATGTTTTTCTTGTAATCAACTCACAGTTCAGAGATTAATCACACCTTAAGTTCCTGTAAGTTTCCTAAAAGTCTTCTTGGAGGAAAGAGAGGGCCCCTGTGAGGTTAAGGCTCAGCCACCAGCAGGCATCAAAGGTGCCTCTCGGGCGCTGACCCTGGGGCACCAGCCTCTGAGACTTTAGGTCTCACTGGTTTTGCTGCTCATGAAACAATTTTCTGGCACTGACAATTGGTATGCCGCAGCAACAGCAAAATTGCACATATGGTGGTCTAAGGAGATAAGCAAGGCCAGTTTTGGAGGGAGAGGGAATATCATTTGTAAAATAGGTTTGCCTGGGAGGGAAACACAGCAGCTTCGTTGTAACTCTGGATATTCCCAGCGAGCTGTACAAACGCACGCTTTCCCTCCTGCAATGAGTCCCACAGGTGATCCCCTGACAGCAGCGGGGCTGGGTCCTGTATTCATGATTTTGTTACCTCTCCGTTTCACAGCCCGCACTCCTGGCGTGACAACCACAGAGTCCCAAACACAAATGGCCTTACCCAAACTCACTGGTGTGAGGCAGAAGACAGGGGTCAACTGCCCCTTTCCTCCTCCCCACCACACAGCCACCCCCAGCTCCCAATCCACTCTCACGCCCAGCGAAAATACTCCACCTCCTGTAGCCCACGCGGCCACTCCAGTCCCAGCTGGTCAAATCCAAGAAAAAGATTTGTTTAAGCTTTTTCCAGCATGCGTTTTACTGCAGACATTGCTTTTAATAAAGGCTGCACCACAATCCTTTTCATAACGGCACCAACCAATCTAGCAATATCCTCATGCACTTAGAGAGTGAGTTAATGAAGGAATAGGTTAATTGAAATCGACTTCGGTATGGAGCGCGAGCGGTTGAACTGAAACGTGGCATAAAATAGAAATGAAAAGAAAACCCAGCTTCTCAAGCCAGCCTGTAGCTTTCTGGCCATACACGGAAAAGAATTATTATTTCTTCTTCGTCTTCTAATATGTTCGACAGTAAAACCACCAATAATATGAAAATAAATTACACCTGGGGCAACCTTATATTGCACTAACAGTCTGGCTCTGATTAGCCTTGCCTTTATCATGCATGCATCGTATTAGTCCGTTTCAAAGAATTCGCGGAGAAATTCATACTTCGACCTTAAAACAGAGAGTAAAAACACAGCTGAATTTAATTACCCGCTGACCGCATGCACTGGGTTAGGTAATAAAATATAGAAGCAGTAAGATATGTAATGCTTTATTAAGCTATCTCAGATACAAGAGCATGCCTGGCAATTATGCCTGAAGGCTACTGAAGGCTACTCAGAATCTCTCGCAGACCACCCAAAGAGAGAGCTAAACAGAACCTGGTTCTCACTGCACAGCAAAGACATCCATAAATAATACAGCTATACGCAGGAGAAGTGCCTCCTTGCTCCTATCTGCCTTTAAATCCATATGTTTATCAAACACACATTGCCCTGGCATCAACCTATTCTTTTCAGCCTTGCTCGAGACATGGGTTTTTAACGCTTTCCCGGCCCACTCTTAAGCCCGGCTTAGGCCCCAAGTTTATGAACATTTAAATAAAACAGTCAAAAATTAAATAAAGCCCAGAAATGGCTGGATGAGAAAGGAAAAGCCGAGCCTGCCTCCCCTCCTCATTCCTAAAAGGAAACTTTGGCTGCAACTAAAGTGGACGGGCAAGACGGGAACCAGTTTGCAGAGCCGCTCTGCAGATAAATAAAATGTTTAGGAGTTCACAGCCCATGCTGGTGAGAGGGCTGAGAGGGAGGAGAGAGAACAAATCCTATCTTAATTCCAAAATTAACGATTTAAAAGACTCCAGTAATAGGCACAAGCTGCAAATACTGGTCTGACCAGATCAGTGAGTTCAGGCAGTAATTTTTTAATTACTCTAAACTAACATCATCCCTTTTTATATGCTTCATCCAGCTTTATGCTGCCCATAACGTGTAAACTTACACTAATAAAGCAGAGCTATACAATGAATAATGAAAAGGTTGTGATAAACAGAGAAGAAAAAAAAAAAGCCCATCAAAAGATACGTTGCCAGGGAATTGTACTATAAACTGGGTATCCCAAGTTTATGAAGAGATTCACATTTTCAGGCCCTCATCCAGGCAAGGGGCCCAGGTTGTGGGTTTCCAGAGGAAAAGACAGTTGTCTGTCCCTCTGCTCCTGCACCATCCCCACCCTGCAACGCTGCAGGGTGCCATCAAGGGCTGGCCACCCCAAATCTCAGCAAGAGCTCGGAGGCTGGAGGCCAGGCGGCAGGATCAGCACCGAGGCAGTGGAGCCAAGGGAAAGGTGAAAAAGGGATGAGATTTGCAGAGATCGAGGCAGATTCTCCAGCGGGAGGGGAGCCCAAATCAAAACCTCACGTCCAAACTTTCCTGGTGACCACCCCTTTTTCTCTTCTTCCATTTCCCTTCTCAGTTGTTGTTGGCTTAGACTACAAACAATTTAGGGTAGGAACACTTTTGCGTGTGGCTGTGCCATCCCTGGAGACACCACACTTGGTTGGAGTCTGCAGGCTGTATATAAATATAATCACTGCCATAAGAATCGAATTAGAGAGGGATCCAATATTCACATGTAGCCCCTCTTACTCGTAACCAGCTGAACCCAACTCGCAGATCCCAGAAAATTTCCACCTCTGGCAATCTTCTCCCCCGTGCTTGCCATGTAGGTCCGCTCCTCTTTTCCTGTGACGGGAAATCTATTTCTCTGTGTATTTAGGTTTGGGTTTTAGCTTTTTTCTTTTTAATAGGAGAATCAGTCCAAAGCAAAGGCCAAAACTTGAATCAAATCTTCCCAGAAAAAAAAAGAAATAACTAAAGAAAGAAAAACCAACCCCAAGTTTGGGTCACTTTTTCCTTTCCCGCATTCCCTGGCTCTTGTTCATTTGTTGCTCTTCTGCATTTCAAGCTATCTGGCCAGGATCAGAGGCAGACTTTCTTAAACATATTGTGGTGTGAAAGGCTGCTCTGGAAGGATTTCTGGCCACCACTCTCAGCGCAAGATGAGTTGGAAATCTCCAAATAGAGCTGATTCTCAAAGACTTCCACAGCAATGCTGGAGGGGAAATAAAGAGCTCTGGAAAATGGCCATACGCACATCTCCGGGAGCTTGTGAACATTCATGGTAAAGGGGAACTGAGCAGCAGCTCCATCAAAGTGACACCTCTCTGGCAGGATCAGTATTTACACGGATCACGTTTTGCTCTGCAACGCCCTTTAGCAGTGCTAGCTGATAAGTCTCCTAGTTCATGCAACATATTTCCCACTGCTGAGCCAAAGAGGCAGGGACCTCTCGAGTACCTTGCCTGCTGCTGATGGAGATGAGGACCCAGGGGGTTGGATCCCAAACCTTCTCTGTTCACACCAGAGTTTGAGAGTTTCCTGGGGCGCTATATTTAACATAGGTTTCCTGAAATTTGTCCCTAGTGTTTCAGAGTGGGGGGTTTGGAGATAAAAACCAGAACTTTGTATGCCAGATCAGGAATTCTCGCAGACAACGCCTGCACAGAGCGCCCTCACAACAGGCAGCGGGGGAGCCCTGCTCGTTCGCATTCTCTTTATAAACAGTTGTTTATTTTATTATCTTTATTTGAAACAGATTATGCAGCAGAAGACTTCTGGAAAAATCTTTTCCATCTGACTACTATTTTTGGCAACATACGGTACAGGACAGAAATGTGCTTGCTCGCGTTTATTTATTTGTCTTCATCCCAAAGGCTGCAAACGGGGAGAAAAATGTATTAGAAATAACTTCAGAGAAAGCCTGCAGTTGTCAATGTAAAGACGACTCAGGTGCAAATCAAAAGCCTTCACCTAGGGCCATCTGTGGGCCACATACAGGAAGACAGAATTAGTCTTTCTTTGAGAATTCATTTTTGCCTCCATACTAGGTCCTTTCTGAGCTTTCCCTGGGAAAAGAGCTCGGGAAACCCAATACCAAACCCGACAATCTCCATGACCAGAGCTGAAGGAGTGGCTCCTGCTGCAATGAGTAGAAGACAAGTGTGATCCTCTGATGGGAACCAGAAACGAAAGGTGACAAAGACATCTCAAGAACTGCTTCACTGTGATACTCCTACACCGCAACGGACTGCTCTGTTGAATTAAAGGCATTAACATTTTTTCTAAAGAAATTACCCAAAACAGCTATAGAAGACAATATAAGATGGTAGTTATCCTGTAAGATTCAGTTAAAAGCCCTGATTCACCTCTGAAATTTGAAGTCAGTAAGCCACGAGGACTGTGGGCACAGGACGCATACATTTCAAGAGAGGCTGAGAAGTTTATGGATTATGTAATAAAATTAGCTGTAAGAACACCAAAATAGAACTACCCATTTCTCTGCATATGCAAAAAACATAATGCAAATTAAGGGCGGGGGTCACTTCATTTGAATTGATCGGTTATTTTTCTTAATACCTCGATTACTGAGAGTGGATTTTTTTTCCCAGTTTACTGCTAATTTTCCCAGACATACACAATCTTTCCCTTTTGTTCCCCCATTCTGAACAGAAATGAAAAGGAAAAGAAACAAGAAAAGAAGAGACATTTTTTAACAGAATTGGGGAAATACTGCTCAAAGTAGAAACTATCCATTGAACTTTGTTTTGAGAGGGGGAAAAGAAACAATTTTCTGTCAAAAAAATTTATACAGAGAAAACCCCAAAAACCTCAGGCTTTCCATTCCCATGTATAACT